>NC_091992.1:15588836-15888836 GCF_044704955.1 Pristiophorus japonicus | reverse complement strand
CCAACTTTTAATAAATTTTTAAACTTTTAATCAACTTCTAAACTTTTTAAACAATTTGGGAGAACTTTTAAAACTTACATTTTAGACTTTCAATCAAAATACTTTTAAACGTCTATTGTTGACCTACATCTTTGCCCTTTTAACAACCGTTAGAAGCTTTTTAAACTGGAGAAACTTTTATACACCTATTATTAATTTACATCTTAGACTTTAACAACTCTTAGAAACTTTTTAAATAAATTGGGAATCTTTATCAACTTTTAACTTTTAAAATAACTTTGGAAGTCACCTTCCTAATGCCTGCCCCCCCCAACCTAGCCTCGGGCCATCTTCCATCAATGGCGCTACCCGGCGCCGAGCTTGTGGCCAACACTTTGCCGTAGGCACTTAGGCTTATCGAGCTGTGCCTGGTCTCCAGTTGTCTTGGACCCCCTTGCCACTGCACCAAGACCTTGTTCAGCTAAGCCCGTGTGGTTGCCGGTGTGCAGCGGCCGCCCCACGTTAAAAGAACTCACGCACCGGCATCTTCCGCTTCGTCAGTATGGGGTTCGGGACCTGGAACGTCAGGACTCTCATGGACAATCCCAACAGCAACAGGCCGGAACGCCACACCGCCATAGTTGCCCGGGAACTCAGACGCTTTGACATTGACATCGCCACCCTAAGCGAGACTCGGCGGGCAGGGGAAGGCCAGTTGAAGGAACATGGTGGAGGTTACACCTTCTTCTGGAAAGGGAAACCAGAGGCAGAACGCCGCCTTCATGGAGTCGGCTTTGCCGTCAAGAATGAGCTGGTCAACCGCCCCAAAGACTCCCCCTGTGGGGCTAAAGAGCGCCTCATGACTCTTCATATTACCCTATCCCGGAACTAATCCGCCACAGTCATCTGTGCGTAGGCCCCTACACTCGATGCAACGGATGAGGAAAAAAAAAAAGAGGGTTTTTATTCCAACCTCGAGACATCCTTGTCCCGCATCCCCACGGGCGACAAATTGATCCTCCTGGGTGATTTTAATGCCAGGGTCGGCAAAGACACTGTCCTCTGGGGCGGCGTGATTGGCAGAGAGGGGGTAGGGAAAGCCAACTCCAGCGGTACCCTACTCCTGATAAAATGTTAAGTGTCAATGATTGGGCTAAAAAGCTTTCCTTTTAAGGAAACAACATTCGGCGGCAATATCGTTACTTGTTTAGCAGCAAACAACTGAATTGGGAGGGCGATATTCCCAGTGTCCTTGTCTGTGCCGAAATAATTACAACAAGGCCTCAGAAATGTATTACTTAGTGGCTGCCATGTAACCTTTTACTACTCTGTAGTACCAGACATGCAACATTGATAAAGAAAACCCCACAGGCTGACTGATCCAGGACATCAACTACTTTAAGTGGTTTAAAATCTAAGTTTCCTGACTTAAAATTTAACTTGATTGTATCCTTGACCGAGGTATCTCCATTTAAAAAAAAATGATATATATATTTGTGGTGGTGGATACATTTACATTAAACTGAAGCTAGGTTTCAGCATGTGCTCACAGACACAACTCTTGCATTATTGCTAAAGCACTGCTCACATGATGACGCCATCAGGAAAAGAGCTCGAGCATTTGGGCAAGAATTTCCATAACAGAACAAAAAAAGGCAAGAACGAGAGAGTGTAAATGAGAGAAAAATTAAAGCAATGAACGTCCACCAGAAAAAGAGACAAAGAGTGACGTGGGGCGAGGCAACAACATTTATAAGATTAAATGACTCACATGAAAACTGATGAGAGGTAAATTAAAAGAAAATCAAGAGCGTGAACTGCTAAAAGGCACTGGAATACGAACTGCTGTACACAGGAGGGAGAAAGAGGTTTGCACAGAACACTAAAATAGTTCCTGCAGTGCTACCTGACATTTCTAAACCAGCAGTCATTCATAAACTTTGATTTTTATTATTAAATGTTATAATTACCCCATAAAAATGAATTTCAAATTTTGGGTTAAACTCGACAAAACCCAGAAATTCTGGGATACCGGTAGGTGCTGGGGGGTACCCACAGCCTCACTCTCCTTGTGCTACAGGGAGCGCTGCAGTATCTTTCCCCAATGCACCCCTTCATTTGTCTGTCACATACAAATGACTGGACAAAGTTCCACTGGGGAGGAGGCACTGAGGATACAGTTTTCAAAAAATATTTGTTCATGGGATGCGGGTGTCGCCAGCATTTGTTGCCGATCCCTAATTGCCCGAGAGGAGGTAGCGGTGAGCCGCCTTCTTGAATAGAACGGAGTGGCTCGCTGGGCCATTTCAGAGGGGCAGTTAAGAGACAACCACATTGCTGTGGGTCTGGAGTCACATGTAGGCCAGACCGGGTAAGGACGGCAGGTTTCCTTCCCCGAAGGGACATTACTGAACCAGATGGGGTTTTACGACAATCTGGTAGTTGCATGGTTACCATTACTGTGATGTGCATGTCATCATCTTTCAGCTTTTTACATTTTATGCTGACAGTTGTAAGCTTTTATTATTTGAAGTATTACATTTGTTCCTTATAAAGACATTTAGCTCATTAAACCCCGATTACGAACAATGTGTTTTATTTTTAATGCAAAAACGCAGACTTCCAGATGATCTCACTCGATAATTTGACTCGAGTTCCAGAATAAAAATAAATCTCCAAAATCAGAAGGTGTGGGCAGAAACCAGCACAATGTATTCGTGATACAAGAAAAAACTGTGCTGTATGTGCCCGATAACAGAACTCAGTCTTATAATTACAGAATTTATTCCATGCTATGAAATGACCACCTCAACAGTCCCAAGGGTCAAAAGTGCCCCGCACTGGGTTGGGGCGCTCACATCCATTTAAATGAAAGTTTAGTGCTGGGGTGCAATTGGCCTCGAAGAGGCAAAAAAATGTGTGGGGCAGTAACCCGTCGTTCATGGCACGTTCGTGGGGCCCGAGACTCAGCGTTACGCTGACGAGTCACAACGTTCCTCCCCATCCTTTAAAGGGGAGGGCTGCTGCGAACTCTGCAGCCGCTTTAGTGGTGCCCACTGGGCCACCACCGAGGGTGCAAGAGGGAATGCCGGTCTGCATGCTGGCGGCTCGGTCGCACAAGCCGCCGCCATTGTCGGGCCGACTGAAAAGTCGGCAGACAGATAAAAAGGTGGCAGCTGAGGGGCTACCACTTCCCCTTTAAGGGTTTACAGGGCGTCCCGACCACCACAGCTTCTCGCCCAGAGAAGCTGTCGGTGGAATCGCCCCACGCCGACCTCGGGTTTTGTGGGGCAATTTCTCCGAGGGGCATAAAGGGGTTGGTGCGGGGCATTAAGGGATTGAGCCCCGGGCACAATTCCTGGGGGGAGGGCAGCTCTATGGCCAGGACACTGGGGATAACTTCCCTGCTCTTCTTCGAAATAATGCCGTGGGATCTTTTACGTCCACCTGAGAGAGCAGGTCTCGGTTTAACATCTCAGCCAAAAGACAGCACCTCCGATAGTGTGGCGCTCCCTCAGCACTGCACTGGAGTGTCAGCCTAGATTTTGTGCTCAAGTCTCTGGAGTGGGACTTGAACCCACAACCTTCTGACATCAGAGGACAAAAACCCTAGAGGCGCTAAAGGGCCTTTCTGAGAGGGGCAATTTTAACCCCCAGAGTTTCTCAAGTCCAGTTGCAGCTGCAAACTAAACTTCAGCTGTGCACTGGCGGACACTAGATACAACTATAGCAACTCTCACCTTGTACCTGCAGCTGAGTTACCAAAACTACAAACGGGAACTGCAGTGCACTGCATGACCGACGCAAAAGTTATTCTTGAAATTACAAAATTGTCCACGTCATGAAATGAAATAGATCTACTGCCCATATTCTCAACTTCTTCTCGGAATAATACACGTGCATTTATTCCATGCCAAAACATTTCAAAGTGCTTCACACAATGGATTATTTTTGAAGTAATTGCAGTAACTAAATGTGGCAAGCAACATCCCACAGACATCAATGAGAGGAATGCCCGGTTAATCTGTAGCTTTTGGTGTTATCAGCCGAGAGGAAGATTGGCCAGCAACTGGAAGAAATCCCCGTTGCTTTGAATAGTACTGTGGAGTTTTCAACACCAAGATCTGAACCACTGCAACAGGCAGACAAGACCTGGGTTGAACATTTCATCAGTGATAAAACATCCAAGCGGCAGAGTGACAGCTGAAGCTGTACATTGGAACTCCAAATGTCTCGGAATGGGTTTAGTTCCATCTTAGTATTCAGAAGGTTGCAAGTTCAGTCCCACCCTAGAGACTTGAACACCAATAGCCAGGCTGACATTCCAGGGCAGTACCGAGGGAATGCTGCACTGTTGGAGGTGCCATCTTTCAGATGAAACGTTTAACCGAGGCCCCATCTGCTCTTGGTGGACGTAAAAGATCCCATGGCACTATTTCAAACAGCAGGGGAATTATCCCTGGTGTCCTGGGCCAATATTTATCCCTCAATCAACATCACTAAAACAGATATCTGGTTATCACATTGCTGTTTGTAGGAGCTTCCTGTGCGCAAATTGGCTGCCACATTTCCTACATTACAACAGTGACTGCACTCCAAAAATGTACATAATTGGCTGTAAAGCTCTTTGAGACATCCTGAGGTCGCGAAAGGTGCTATATAAATGCAAGTGTTTTTCTTTTTATCTGTCCATTCATTCTCTCACCGCACTTACTAAATTTGGTCTCTTACTCACTAACTTTAGACAAGTTAAGCAGTAATTTCTGCCACTAGATCTTCAAGACTCATCTCTGCCACCCAGGATGCATCAAAGGATTCCAACTCATGGCATCAACATCTCCTTTTGCATTCACTGCCCAAAGACCTTCCTGTCAATGCAGTTACCCCAACAAACCTTTCTTCCCTCTCTGTTGATAGGTTTCATCCAATCAATGCTAGAATAAACAAGCCAGAGGCAATTTCTTTTAGGGAGTTGCCAATACATCAGGCAATCCATACTTGGCACAGTGGTGGTGCTCTTGTCCGAGTCAGAAAGCTGTGGGTTCAAGCCATATTCCAGGTACTTGGGCACAAAGTCTAGGCCAACATTTCAACGTAGCACTAAAAGTGCTGCATTGCCATAAGTGCTGCCTTTTGGATGAGACATTAAACTGTTCAGGTGGATGTAAAAGCCTAAATGGTACTATTTAAAGGAGAGGAGCGTGGGAGCTCTTCCAGTGTCCTGGCCAGCATTCATCCCTCAACCAAATACCCCAAACTAATTAACTGGTCGGTTACTCTGGCGCTGTTTGTGGGATCTTGCTGTGCACAAATTGGCTGCCACATTTGCCCACCAACAGTGACTACACTTCAAAAATACCTACTTGGCTGTGAAGTGCCTTAGGACATCTAAAGATATAAACGATGCCCCCTGAACAATGCAGCAACGTTGATTCCCTATTTAAATCCCTTTAATGAGACTTCCTCATCTACATGGTGCCCTTTGGCAACATCATCTGCAGATGTGTGATCAGCTTTCACAAGTATGGTGATGACACCAGCTCTACCTCTATGCTGTCAGTCTTCTTGCCTGACAGCCATAAGAAAAGGAGGAGGCCATTCGGCCCCTAAACCCTGTTGCACCATTCAATTAGATCATATCCATGATTGTGTATCTTAACTCCATTTACCCGCCTTGACTCCATATCCTTTAATACCCTCGCCTAACAAAGATCTGGCAAACTCAGTTTTGACATTTTCAAATGAGTTAGCCTCCACAGCTATTTGAGGGAGAGTTTTTCCACATTTCCACTACCCTTTACAAGAAGTGTTTCCGAACATCACCCTTGAAAGGCCTAGCTCTAATTTTAAGATTATGCCCTCTTGTTCTGGACTCTCCCCGCCAGAGGAAACAGTTTCTCTATCAAATCCTTTAATCACCTTAAACACCTCAATTACATCACCCCTTAATCTTTTATACTCAAGGGAATATAAGGCCAATCCATGCAGCCTGTCCTCATAATTTAACACTGTTAGCCCCATTCTGGTGAATCTGCGCGGCACCCCCTCCACGGCTGATATACCCTCCGAGGTGTGGTGTCCAGAACTGAATGCAATACTCCAGACGCGGTCTAACCAGAACTCTATATAGCTACAGCATAACTTCCACCCCTTTGTATCCCAGCCTCCTCGAGATGAAGGCTTACATTCCATTAGTCGTCCTAACTATTTTTTTTACATAAGAACATAAGAAATAGGAGCAGGAGAAAGCCACTCCAGCCTGCTCTGCCATTTAATACGATCATGGCTGATCCGATCATGGACTCGGGTCCACTTCCCTGCCCGGTCCCCATAGCCCCTTATTCCCTTATCGTTTAAGAAATTGTATTTCTCCCGTTGGTCTGACCCGCCCCGCCCCCCCCCCCCCCACCGTTGGTCCGTCCGACCCAGACATAGAATGACACAAGATAAGCTTGAGGCACAGTGTAGGTGTGGCTTGCAGTTGGAGATTGAGGGGAGTGTCCTGTTGGCGGCGATCGGATGTCTGTGCGTTCCCCGCCGGGCAGGCCGGGTGTCACCGCCCCACTCCGTCTCGCGCCCACGAACTGCCCGGGAGCTCCACGTAATTGGCCGGAAACATCCGAAACTGCCGTCCACCATGTAGCCCTCGTCAATCTGCTCGATGCTGGCGAGGATGCACTAGTTTTTACTTAAACATTCTGATCTATCTTTCTTGGTTGACCGCGCACTTTGCCACGTTGAACTCCACCTACCATAGTTTTGCCCACTTACTCAGTCACTGTCCCTTTACACCTTTCTGCTCCCATCTATACTTACTGTGCCACCTAACTTAGTATCAGCAAACTTGGATAAACAGGTCTTTATTCCTTCATCTCAGCCATTTATAAATAGTGAAAAGCGGAGACCCCACTAGTCACATCCTGCCAATTGGAGTACATACCCAGTAACCCTACTTTCTACCTCTTAACCAATTCCCTACCCATGTCAAATGGTTGCCACCAATTCCACGGACTTCCATTTTTTTTTAAAAACAGTCTCTTATGTGGAACCTTATCTAATGCCTTCTGGATGTCCATATAAATGACGTTAATAGACACGCCTTTATCGACCACGTTAGCAACATTCTCAAAACATTCAACTAGGTTAGTGAGACATGACTCACCCTTTACAAATGAATGCTGGCTCTCTGATCAGTTCATATTTGGCCAAGTACTCAGTCACTCAGTCTCCAATAACAGATTCCCGTAACTTCCCCACATCAGATGTTTTTGAATGAGGCACAATTTCCTCCAGCTAAACACTTGGAGGACTGAAGCCATTGTCTTAATCCCTGGCAACAAATACTGTATCCCCATCATTGACTCAATCCCCCTCCCTGGCCATGGTTGCAGGTTGAGCCAGACTGTTCGCAACCTTGGTGTCCTGTTTGGCTCCAAGCTGAGCTTGCGACAATATATCCTCTCCACCTACTTCCACCTCCATAACATTGCCCACCTGTGTTTCCCATCTTCCCCTGAAACCCTTATCCATGCTTTGAATTATTCTAATGCACTCCTAAACAACCTTCCATCCTCCGTAAACTTCAGTTCATCTAAAACTCTGCTGCCCGTATCCTATCCCATCCACCCATCAGCTCCGTTCTTACTGACCGAATTTAGTTTCTGGTTTCCCCAACATAAAAATGTTTAATTTTCATCCTTGTGTTTAAATCCCTCCATGGCCTTGCCACTCCTATCTCTAACCACTGGCAGCCCAGCAACCACCCCACCCTGAACTCCAGCATCCCCTCACCCCATCCTTGTCCCACCACCGGCAGCCGTGCTTTAGGCGCTTTGGCCCCACGTTCTAGAATTCCCTCCCTAAACTCCTCCTCTCAAACCCTCCTTAAAACTCACCTCTCTTTCAACAAGCTTTTGGTCATCCCTCCTTTGGCTCACGGTGTTTTTCAGCATTAAAGTAATTATAGAAATGCAGGTTGTGCGCGCTTTAAATTATGCACTTCTTAAATACTTAACTTACATTACATGCTAGAATTCCATATTTCACAAACTTCATAGATGAGAGACAGTAAATCACTACACAGAACGTTTGGCGGCATTGTGAACATTTGATGAATGCCCATCACATATCCCTGCAGAATGACAGTTTAATTTAACACAAACATGTTCTGGTTTGTCTGCTGACTCTGAAACAACCAACCAGTGATTTCCTCAAGATACCAGCCAATGAGTTAAAGACTCTGCACACTATGTTGCATCTTACCTCTGAGAAATAGAAGAGTGCTGACTCATTGAAAAGAATATCAGCCAGGTAAACAGTGCCACTAGTCAACACTTCAATTTGGTATTTACAAAAATGATGACTCCGTAAAAATTCTGTAAAGTGCCTGTTGGAAAATGAAATATGAAAAAGGTCAGCATTCGTTTTTTTTTATATGGTGCACAAAGAATAGCTGAACCTTCCCTGAATAAAAGTCTTCTGGAAATTGCATTAGTACTTTCAGCCTTTACTGATGGAAAATTATGCGGTTTTAAAAATATAAATTTAGCTACAATGCAAAAAAAATGGAATACTCTTAACAAAATAAAACAAAGTTAATATCCACGATATGCATCTTTTAAAATTGGTTTATCTTAATTTTGCTAAATGTGGTCTCTTTTAAAAAGTTAATCCCTTTTAATAATCCAGTTTCCTTGGAGACTAAAAGGTAAAATGGCTGTAAAAATAAATTGCTCTTCTCGTCTATTGTGGCTCAATTATGGATGTCACATTATTGTTTACAACATCCCCATTGTGACCTTATAATAAATCTGTTTGCCGTGCTGGACAATATCTGATGTCTTGTGCTGTAAAAAGCCAAAAGATTTGGCAGAGCAGTGAGAGCACAGTGAAATGTATCTGTACAGGCCATCTTTGGGATTGACTGAGGTGGTCCAATAAAAAGAGTCAAGTTTCAATAATTTAATGTTGGGTGGATGTTAGGTGGCCTCTGCTTCAACGTGAGCATGTAAAAGCTGACACTGCGGACCCAAGTTTCGGGCCGCGCCTAGAACGGCGCAGCCCCGACCTGGACGCCCGTTTTTCGCGCCACAAAGTGCGCCTAAAAAAACTTCCAGATTCTCCGGCTCCCTGCGCGGCGCAGCACGAGCTGTAGGGGGCAGAGCTAGGTCCCTGCGCTGAAAACAGTGCCGGGACCTCTGCACATGCGCGCTACAGTGGGCGCGCATGTGCAGTAGCTCCAGGTGCCCAAAACTGTGTGGGAGGGGCCCAAAGCACGCAGCCCCTAGCCCTGGCCCAATGGCTTCACTGGGGCTGCGTGCATAAGGCTCCTCCCACGCCCAGCTCCTGCTTCCTCCCGACCCGACTCCTGCTCCTGCTCCCTCCCCCGCCCCCCGCACCAAACCCGACCCGCGCCCCCCACCCGACCTAACCTCCCTCTCCCTCCCTCTCCCTCCCCCCCGACCCGAACCGAACCAACCTCCCTCCCCCCCCCCGACCCGACCGCACCCCCAACCCAACCTGACCTCCCTCCCCCCACCCCCGACACAAACCAACCCGCGCTCCCTCTCTCCCCCTACCCAAACCAACCCGACCTCCATCCTCCCCCCGGACCCGACCCGTGCTCCCGACCGACCGCCACCCCCCCCCCGCCCCGGACCGGACCCGACCCGCGCTCCCAACCCGACGCCACCTACCTGTAAATCTGGAGCTGGGGACAGGCCCTGCCCGAAGTCTTGGGCCCAGCCTGTTCAGCCTCCCCCTGCCCCCTTCTCCTTTCCCCCCCCCTTCTCCCTTCCCCTTCTTCCCATCTCCTCTCCCTTCCCCTCTCACTCCCCCTTCCCCTCTCACCCCCCCTTCCCCTCTCCCTTCCCCTCTCACCCCCCCTTCCCCTCTCCCTTCCCCTCTCACCCCCCCTTCCCCTCTCACCCCCCCCTTCCCCTTCTCCTCTCACCCCCCCTTCCCCTTCTCCTCTCACCCCCCCTTCCCCTTCTCCTCTCACCCCCCCTTCCCCTTCTCCTCTCACCCCCCCCTTCCCCTTCTCCTCTCACCCCCCCCTTCCCCTTCTCCTCTCACCCCCCCCTTCCCCTTCTCCTCTCACCCCCCCTTCCCCTTCTCCTCTCACCCCCCCCTTCCCCTTCTCCTCTCACCCCCCCCTTCCCCTTCTCCTCTCACCCCCCCTTCCCCTTCTCCTCTCACCCCCCCCTTCCCCTTCTCCTCTCACCCCCCCCTTCCCCTTCTCCTCTCACCCCCCCCTTCCCCTTCTCCTCTCACCCCCCCCTTCCCCTTCTCCTCTCACCCCCCCCTTCCCCTTCCCCTTCTCCTCTCACCTTCCCCTTCCCCTTCTCCTCTCACCTTCCCTTCTCCTCTCACCCCCCCCCCTTCCCATCTCACCCCCCCTCTCCACCCCCTTCCCATCTCACCCCCCCTCTCCTTCTCTCTCCCTCCCCCTCTGCCTCTGCCTCCCGGACCCCCCCTCGCTGTCAGACAGAGATAGAGACAGTGACAGAGACACACTGGGGGGGGGGGGGGGGCATCCCAGCACGCTGTTGGAGGGCTCCCGGTGCTGCAGTCGGTAAGTAGAAAATGTTTTATTTATTGATTTTTTAAAAAAAAATTATTTCTTATTAATTTTTTTTGATTTATTTATTGAATTTATTTATTGATGTTTTATCATTTATTATTGATGATGGCTCTTTATTTGTAAAACTGAAGTGTTTAATGTTTGTAAACTTCCCTTTAAAACCCCCCCCATTCCCTACGCCTGATTTTCTAAAGTGTAGACAAGGTTTTTTCGAGCGTACAAAAATTTTCATTTACTCCATTCTAAGTTAGTTTGGAGTAAGTCTTCACTGCCGAAACTTTGAAAACAGGCGTAAGTGGCCGGACACGCCTCATTTTGGAAAAAAAAAATTCTGTTCCAAAGTGAAACTGTTCCAACTGACTAGAACTGGAGCAAACTAAATGCCGAGAATTTGAATTTCTAAGATACTCCGTTTTAAACCATTTGCTCCAAAAAAATCTGGAGCAACTGAGGCCGAAACTTGGGCCCTGCATTACCAACACTAGCAAGTCCTGGATTAGAATAAAAAGGAAAAACTGAAAATGCTGGAAATATGAAATAAACAGATACTGACTGATCTGCTTTGTATTTCCACAATTTTAAATGTACCTTTCTGTATCTTCAAATGTGACATGCAAATTGCAAACCCTAAATAATTTCCATAAACTGTTGAATTCATGGATACCAGCAAAGCTGCAGCTACATTAACACCCCCATTGCATAACATACAGTTCGGAACATTGCAAGTTCAAGTGATATTTTAGATCATGAAAATAGCTTACAATCCCCAATAGTAGTACAGCCTTGCACACACTCAATCACTTATATTTTGTAAAGCAGTCATATGTAAACAGTGCAACATTTTGGGGGAGTTTTTGCACAGTTTGGATCACTTTTTACAGCTCCCAGCAATGTGAATGCAGAGTATGTGTGTGTAGTTTATTCACACCCTATTAAAGGGTTTGGGGCGGCAAGGAGAAAAATGGTGTGATGCTGGACCATGAGTGAACTGGAACGGAGGGCATGAGGAGAAACAATACACGGTTTACAGAGGTATAATGTTGTATGTATTGCCAATTCTTGTAAGTACAACAGATTGGGGGAGATTGATGGATTTTTCAGCGCTCCGCTTCTTAACAGTTACGGTACGAGTTTATGCAACACAAGGAATTGTTGCACTTCTGGAAGATAAAATATTAAGAAAAGACCATTGTGCTCAAGAGTCTGCTTCTATTCCAATTAGAGCAGGAGGGGACAGGAGAGCGGAGATGGAAAATTACACAAGGTTCAGGAGCTGTCAAAACAGCAACGCAGAAGCTTTCACTGCTTCTGATCCTGCAACAATAGATGGTAAGCTTCCGTCTAGCTCTATGCTAAGATTAACAAACATGATGCAGCCAAGATGGCAAAGTTACTTTCCACTGCCTTTTTTGAATAAGTATTCGTGAAGGAATTGTGGCGCAGTAGCAGTCAGAATGCATAATAAACCCACAGCCCAATTTTAGTTCAGTGTTCAACCACAAGGTGGCAATACATCATCAACCACAATTTCCTAAGCCTCATCAGAGTTTGTTTCACTTTTTATCAGCGTGAGCCAGGGAGCGTCATTCCAGCTGAAATCACACTGCCACCTTAATAATGCAGTGTTTATCAGTAATTCTATTGCAGGTACCATCGCAGCTCTGAAAACATAACATAAACCTCATCATGCTTGGGGCACTGTGCAGTTTACTGAGGCAAAGGTAGACTGCAAAGGAGTAACTATTCCCATTTATGCAAGAGTGCAAAGGAAATAGCTTTGCAAATTATTATTTTGTCCTGATTCTCTTGCACTACAGGAAATACATGCAGATTATCCCAAACATACTACACAGAGCAAAGTATTGTGCAGCTAAGCACAATAAGGGTGCATTGATGTGAAGTGTTTTAGCTTTACACTGACTTGGGAGTTATGCATTAACGCATCCTGAATTTGGAATCAGGGCTCTCCCCAACACAGGAGTAAAGTAGTTATACTCACTAAAGAGAAAGAGAGTCCCCACTTTACCTTAGAGTCAATGCAGCCTTAACACCTGATTTACACTATGCAAGCCACAACTGCTTTTTACTGACGCTAATGCACTGCAAGGTCTAAGCGATGGTGGTAAAGCCTCTGTTACTAAGATGGCAACATGCATCTTTATAGTGCACGAGCATTTATCATCCAGTCCAAAACATAACTTTTGTACAGTTTGTTTTGCAGAGGAAAATTGCATCAGTAGATTTACCATTCAGATATTATAGAACATTGATGACACATTTGACTTTGTTTCTCCCCCAGAAACAATGGGCCCAAGTTTCGAGCCGCGCCTAGAACGGCGCAGTCCCGACCTGGACGCCCGTTTTTCGCGCCACAAAGTGCGCCTAAAAAAACCCTCCAGATTCTCCACCTCCTTGCAGGTCTTCTGGCCCTCGGCGCGGCGCAGCAGGAGTTGTAGGGGGGCGGAGCCAGGTCCCTGCGCTGAAAACAGTGCCGGGACCTCTGCACATGCGCGCTACAGTGGGCGCGCAAGTGCAGTAAGCTCCAGGCGCCCAAAACTGTGTGGGAGGGGCCCGAAACAAGCAGCCCCTAGCCCTGGCCGAATGGCCTCACTGGGGCTGCGTGGATAAGGCTGCCTCCCACGGCCAGCTCCTGCTTCCTCCCGACCCAACTCGACTCCCGCTTCCCGCCCCCCGCCTCCAGACCGGACCCGACTCCTGCTCCCCCCCGCCCCACCCACCCCCGGATCGGACCCGACTCCCGCTTCCCCCCCCCCGCCCTGCCTCCGGACCCGACCCGACTACCCCCCTCCCCCCCCCGCCCCGGACTCCCGCTTCTCCCCCCTCCCCACCGGACTGGATCCGACCTGACCTCCCTCTCCTTCCCTCCTCGCGACCCGAACCGAACCGACCTGCCTCCCACCACCCCCCCCCGACCCAACACCACCTATCTGTAAATCAGGTGCTGTGGACGGGCCCTGCCCGAAGTCTCGGGCCCGGCCCGTTCAGCTTCCCTCCCCCTTCTCCTCCCCCCTTCCCCCATCCCCTTTTCTCCCTTCTTCCCCCTCCCCTCGCTGTCAGAAACACAGACACTGACAGACAGAGAATGAGACACACACACAGACAGACAGAGAGATAGAGACACTGACAGAGACACACTGGGGGAGTGGGTGGGGCATCCCAGCATGCTGTTGGAGGGCTCCTGGTGCTGCAGTCGGTAAGTAGAAAATGTTTAATTTATTGATTAAAAAAAAAATTTTTCTTATTCATTTTTTTTGATTTATTTATTGATGTTTTATCATTTATTATTGATGATGGCTCTTTATTTGTAAAACTGAAGTGTTTAATGTTTGTAAACTTCCCTTTAACCACCCCCCCCCCCCCCATTCCCTACGCCTGATTTGTAACCTACGCCTGATTTTCTAAAGTGTAGACAAGGTTTTTGAGCGTACAAAAATCTTCACTTACTCCATTCTAAGTTAGTTTGGAGTAAGTTTTCACTGACGAGACTTTGAAAACAGGCGTAAGTGGCCGGACACGCCCCCTTTTGAAAAAAAATTCTGTTCCAAAGTGAAACTGTTCTAACTGACTAGAACTGGAGCAAACTAAATGACGAGAATTCCGATTTCTAAGATATTCCGTTCTACATCAGTTGCTCCTAAAAATCAGGAACAAATTATGTGGAAACTTGGGGCCATAGCGTTTAAATTGTTTAAAGAGTTAGCTGTTCTAAAATGCATTCATTACAATCTGGAAAAGGCATTTGGCAAGCATGGTGGCTATAATACTGGATGAGCAATCCAGTCATCTAAAGTTCAAATAAATTCAACAAAACTGGTCGGCTAGCATCAGAAAACGACCATGAAAGCTGCTGGATTGTCATAAAGTCCCAATCAGTTCACTAATGTCCTTCAGAGAAGGGAATTGCTGTCCCTACCGGGGTCAGGTATATTTAAAAAAAAAAAAATTCTAAAGTTACCTCAGCCACAACAATGAAGTTATTATTGGAACAAGAAGCACCAGTGTTGTTTGACAGAGGGGGAAGGGCTTCACTGTGAACTGAACCAGCAGGAATTCCTCCTCCTCCTCCTCCTCCTCCTCCTCCTCCTCCTCCTCCTCTCCCCTGGCGCCACTCTTTAGAGAAAGAATGGCTCGCTGTCATATGCGACAGTCTGTCAATCGCTTCCAACAATGAACTAGACCTCAACGTACAGTGCGAACAAAGGAACAGAAGATATTAGATTTGAGAACGCACTGCAATACATGTTTTAATAGAGGGTCATGACAGCTTATGTAAGGTTTGTACTGGCTTCTATTTCAGAGTTTCTGTTCAATAAAATTGAACAACGCTTGCTACAATTATGTCAGTCAGCTGTCTTAGGGTAAGTGACAGACATCTGAACTGCCCTAATCAATGCACAGTTTGCAAACAGTACTGAGAAATTTCATGTACCTAATTACGTTATCAAGCAAGTTTGTTTACTGTGCTTTTTGCTAAGTAATTAGAGCATAAGGATAATAAAGGTTTTTTTTAAATTAAAAGAACAAACCACACAGTGTTCCATCAGTTGTCAGTGGACGTTGATCTGGGTAGGAACTCTGACTGATTAACTTTTCTGTTCCGTATTACTCAGTACCACGAGACAGTGCACTTAGACAGGCACCACTGAGCCAGCAGAGCATCTCCCTCTCGCTTGCTTTTTGGTGCACTGGGATGCTGCAATATGTCACGGCATGACGCACCATTGCTAAACATACAACATCTCCTCCATACTTCGCCATTGGAAACAGAAGCTTTTGCGCTTTTTCCAGCAACCACACTGTACAGTATTAGCTGCTTACCACGTATCCAGTTTGGACAAAAATTCACCTATAGCAAATAGATTGCAACGTCTCAAAGTGAATATAAAGGCAAATTCTGCAGATGCTGGAAATCTGAAATAAAAACAGTAAATGCTGGAAATACTCAGTGGATCAGACAGCATCTGTGGAGAGATAAATAGAGTTTCTCTCTGCACAGATGCTGCTTGATCCGCTGAGTATTTCCAGCATTTACTGTTGTATCAAATTAAATGCAGGTTTTGAGATAGCCCCAACACATGCCAAGATGCCCCTCCTTCAATACTTGATATCTGCCTGCAAATCGGATAAACTCTTAATACGCTGAACTAATTATTTCAATCAAATTTACTCACTCATTCTCCATCATAACGTACACTACAGCTTGTGCAGAAACAAAACAGTTGGGATCTACTTGTCCATCTTCTCCACATATCTTAGCTGTTAAAACAGAAGCACATATTTTATCCATGGTCGGATTTCAGTAGTGCACAATGACGTACAACAGGGATACATTTTATAATTCTACAACTAGAATTATTGCATTTAATAGTTTCAAAAATAGACCATTTCTAATTATGGCCAAAACTCAGCATCGAAAGAGTAGATTTTTTTTTATTTTTTTTTAAAAGATCTTTTTGGGCCATGGGACCAAACACAAACTGCAAGGGAGCATTATAACTGTATGTCAAAGTGAAAGTAAAACGCATGCGTGGTTGTAATAACTTTTAGCAGCTTCCGGGAGTTTTGTTTAGAAGCCTCATTTAACTAACTGCTGCCCAGTATCTCTTGCAAACTCAACCTATGAAATTCTGGATAGATATTCTTCAAAAACTAAGAACGCTTCTTTCTCAGATACACCAATCAGGTCAGTCAATCATCTTACTGAATGGCAGAGCAGGCTCGAGGGAGCAGATGGTCTACACCTGCTCCTATTTCTTATGTTCTTATGACAGGCAGGAAAGTCCAAAATTCCGATGTGAGAAAAATGGACTATTTTACCATTGCAGCAAACTTTGTTGTTCAACAGGAAGATCAAAGTTAAAACCTTCAGAACAATTTCAGTTCTACATATGGATGAAGAAAGAAAGACTTGGATTTATATAGTGTCTTTCATGACCACCGGACGTCTCAAAGCACTTCACAGCCAATGAAGTACTTTTGAAGTGCAATCACTGTTGTAAATTGGGAAACGCGGCAGCCAATTTGCGCACAAGCAAGCTCCCACAAACAGCAATGTGATAATGACCAGATAATTTGTTTTTTTTTATGTTGTTGATTGAGGGATAAATATTGGCCAGGACACTGGGGATAACTCCTCTGTTCTTCTTCAAAATAGCGCCATGGAAACTTTTACGCCCACTTGAGTGCAGACAGGGCCTCGGTTTAACATCTCATCTGAAAGACGGCAGCACTCCCTCAGCACTACACTGGAGTGTCAGCCTAGATTTTTTTGTGTGTCAAGTCCCTGGAGTGGGACTTGAACCCACAACCTTCTGACTCTCAGGCGAGAGTGCTACCCACTGAGCAACAGCTGAGGGGAGAAGGGGGAAATTAAGAACCATATAGTCTCAGAAGACTGATGCAGAGCACAAAGAAAATTAGTCCAATTGGCTAACTAAACTATAGTTAGATTGGGCATTTCACAAACAGCTCTGTATGTTTGAAGATTCAAGAATAGAGGGAGGCAAAAGAAAATGTCACACTGACAGTGAAAAGTACCCTTCAGAGGCTCGCCTGAAACTACATAGTCAGGGTGTTATACGACATTGCAGCTCTCCTATTCTGTACTGCTGATGCCATCCCACTTAGGAAAATTAAAACACAAGCTCAGTTATTCCTCTGCTTGATAAAATAAAGCTCCATGTACTTTGGGGGAAAACTCTGTTCTGGGGCCATAGTTTATAGCTGCTCACTGATACAGATCATCATGTCCAGTAGATAAAGCCTGAAACGAAGGCTCCAGGAATGCAAAGATGGCACTCTAACTCAGACACACTTAACCTGTTGTGCTGAAAATTGATGAAATACTTGGCACTGTCTTGAGTTTTGATTTGTTTACAGGATGGTCCTCTTTACGGTACCTCAGTAAAGTGGTAATAGGAATTGCAATAATAGACTTTCACCAAAAGCTATCAAATTAGAAAAATTAGTCTTTTTCAAATAATGATTTTGGTGCAATGAAATCTTGAAATCAGAAGGACAGCAATAAGACTATTATTCTCAAATTAGAATTGCCACTAAGCATTTGTACATAAAAACACACAGTCTAAACTATGTAACAGCTTAGTCCGACAACAGGCAATCTCTCTTTTAGATTGCTCCCAACATGACCAGATTTACATATCCAAGCCACCCAATCAGATGACCAGATTACTTTTTTTTTTTACAAACTTGCACGATTAAGATGTTACAAGATCTATATTCAAAAAAGAGAAAATGTCCACTCTCCGAGGCTTCAATACTACTGCTGTGGCAAGTTCACAAATCATAGAATAGTATGGCATAGAAGGAGACCATTCGGCCCATCGAGTATACGCTGGATTTTTTTTGAGAGCAATCCAGTTAAGTCCCACTCCCCCGTCTCTTTCCCCATGTCCCTGCAATTTTATCTCCTTCAAGTTTTTATCCAATTCCCTTTTGAAGGCTGCTATTGAATCAGTTTCCACCACTCCATCAGGCAGTGCATTTCAAATCCTAACCACTCAGTGCGTAAACATTTTTTTCCTCATGTCATTTCTGGTTCTTTTGCCAATCACCTTCAATCTGCGCCCTCTGGTTATCGACCCTTCGGCCATTGGAAACCGTTTCTCGTTATTTACTCTATCTAAACCCTTCATGATTTTAAACACATCTATCAAATCTCCTTTTCGGCTCCAAAGAGAGCAACCCCAACTTCTTCAATCTATCCACGTAACTGTAATCCCTCATCCCTGGAAGCATTCTAGTAAATCCCTCTCCAAACCCTACAGCACAAATGTTAAAGAACCTGAAAAAGAAATAGAAATGTTTTAAGGGGTTTCCATTTCAACAGGCCGTGTACAAGGAGCTGATGTAACACTTCCTTCCATTTACAACTACACAGTGAAGTTCAGCAGTTCAAGGCAATGTGACAGAGCGTACTTGAGCAGCCACAGTGCTGTGCCTTGAAGTGACAGGACACAGATCTGCACTCACTATTCTCTGCATGCAATCTGTCACATTGTCACTGAGGAATCAACTGAAGACCAGATGCTTCCTACAGGAAGGGGGAAAAGAAAAAAACTGGAGGATGCGTGCGTGAGAACAGTCCCACAAAGTACCTTGAGGTTGGTTACAGAACAGAACTGGCAGAACCATGAGAACAGAGAGTCAACCTACACTCAGCATGGGTTGGATTTTGTTACAGGAAGAAAATATCAGTAACTTAAAAAGTGTACTTTAGTGAAAAGTCTAAAGGAAGGGGGATGAGAACAGATCTGGCCCGGTTAAACTGGAATCAAAGATTGGCAGGCAAATCTGTAGTGGATCAATGGGCTACCTTTAAAGAGGAAATAGTTCGGGTACAATCGAGGTACATTCCCACGGTGGGGGAGAAGTAGGGCAACTAAAGCCAGCGCTCCCTGGATGATGAAACAGCTAGAGAATATGATGAAGCAGAAAAAGAGCATGCATGACAGATGTCAGGTTGCAAATACATCTGAGAATCAGGATATATATAGAAAGGTCAGAGGAGGTGAAAGAAAACAAGAGGGGTAAAGAGAGGTTATGAGAACAGAATGGCATCCAACATAAAAGGTAATCCAAAAGTCTGCTATAGGCATATAAATAGTAAAAGGATCGCAAGTGGAGGGGTGGAACCGATTAGGGACCAAAAAGGAGACCTATGTATGGAGGCAGAGGGTATGGATGATGTACTAAATGAGCACTTTGCATTGGTCTTCAAGGAAGAGCTGCCATAGACTTAGTGAAGGAGGAGGTAGTGGAGACACTTGATAGGATAAAAATTGATAGAGGTATTAAGAAAGGTTAGCTGTACTTAAAGTAGATAAATCACCAGAAGCAGATGCAATGCATCCTAGGATGCTGAGGGAATTGAGGGCGGAAATCGCAGAGGTACTGGCCATAATAATCCAATTCTCCATAGATACGGGGATGGTGCCAGAGGACTGGAGAATTGCGAATATTACACCATTGTTCAAAAAAGGGTGTAAAAATAAACCCAGCAACTACAGGCCAGCCAGTTTAACCTCTAACCTAAACCTGGGGAAGCTTTTAGAAACAGTAATCAGGGACAAAATGAAGAGTTACTTGGATAGGGGTGGATTAATTAAGAAAAGCCAGCATGGATTTGTTAAAGGTTAATTGTGTTTCACCAACTTAATCGAGTTTTTGATGAGGGAAGAGAGGGGGTTGATGAGGGTAAAGCGGTTGACATAGTGTACATGGATTTGACAAAGTGCCACATAATAGGCTTGCCAGCAAAATTGAAGTCAATGGAGTAAAAGGGACAGTGGCAGGCTGGATACAAAATTGGCTATTTTATCTTTCAAAAGGGAGTTGGGATAAATATCTGAAGGAAAAAAAATTGCAGGGCGACGGGGAAAGGGCAGGGGAGTGGGACTAGCTGAAAGTCGGCACAGGTTCGACGGGCCGAATTGCCTTCTTCCATGCTGTAACCATTCTATCTATGATTCTATGTAGATACCTGGACACTTAATGTCCCTCACCTATTACCCCCACTCCCACCTTTGGATGCTGATTTTTCAGTCACTGGCTCTTGCAATTTCTCGCGAAATCATTTGTTACTTCTCCATCCACCCGCACAGCGCCCCATCCCCATAGCCATTTTCAAAAGTCTCCGAAAAAAACATGTCTTTAACCATGCCTGTGAGGGGGCCTACAAAAGTGCAACAAAAAAAAAAAAAAGTGTTTTAGTCATCCTGTTTCCACTTCAGAGCTACTGTTAGAAGTAGTCAGAAGACAAGAATTTTGTGCAGAATTTGCCTTGATAAAGCATGAATAAAAATCCACTCTCGTGCCATCACGAACTGGAATAGATTGAAGCAGCTTTCCCCATTCGTGACATCAATGAACTTCACGAAGTCACACGAGGGGGGAGTCGACACAAACTGTTTATTCCCAAACTACCACTAAGTTCTAAAGCATAAAACAGTAACATGGGAGGACTTTGATGCGGGTACTGTACAGGTTTGTAAGATTTACGAATATAAGAACATAATAAATAGGAGCAGGAGTCGGCTATTTGGCTCCTCGAGCCTGCTTCGCCATTCAATAAGATCATGGCTGTTCCCCGTAACCCTCGACTCCCCTGTCGTTCAAAAAACTGTCTATCTCCACCTTGTATATATTCAATGGCTCAGCCTCCACAGCTCTCGAAGGGTAGAGAATTCGAAAGATTCACAACAACGTATTTATATAGCGCCTCTAATGTAGTAAAACGACCCAAGGCGATTCACGACTCTTCGAGAAGAAACTCCTCCTCATCTCCGTCTTAAATGGGCGACCCCTTATTCTGAATCTATGCCTCCTAGTTCAAGATTCCCCCACGAGGGGAAACATCCTCTCAGCATCTACCCAGACAAGCCCCTCAGAATCTTATACGTTTCAATAAGATCACCTCTCATTCTTCTAAACTCCAATGAGTATAGGCCCAATCTGCTCAACCTTTCCTCATAAGACATCCCTTTCATCTCAGGAATCAATCTAGTTAACCTTCTCTGAACTGCCTCCAATGCAAGTCCTGCTTCCTTAGATTGAAGATTATAGGGCAATTAGACCGTACTTCCCATTTAAAGAGAGACTGTCACCCAAACGACACCTCAGCAGGGTTCAGTCGCACCTGTCTAATGAGCTATTTCTATCTAGCATATCTCCATAAGTACATGTGGATAGGGATCCACCTTATCGGTGAAGGCCTCCAGGGTTGATGTGCCCAACATTCATTACCCCATGTTCATACGAGGCATGGCCACAATGGCAAGGTACTGGAAAGGCTATCAATGCACCTGGAACAACAGCTCAGCAACTGCCGTGAGTGCTGTTCGGAAGAAGAACGGCAACAGCAGGAAAGCGAATGGAAGGAGAAAAAAAGAAATCTCGTTTTCATCACATTATTTGCTGAACTTGAAAAATAGATCAAATGCCCAAGGTCAGCGAGTCCCACCCATCCTCCCATTCTAGAGAGCAATTCAGTCTGTTACTTACCTACTATGTCATTTCTCATTGCTTCTATAATTGGAATTGGTCTGGAAGCATCTGGTGAAATGTATTTAGTAAATATATTAACTGCATCACGTTCTATACCTGCAGAGGGAAAAACAATCATGAATTTAACTGTTCAAAGTAAAACCCTTGAGTGCAATAACAAATGCATTACAAGATACTTTTACACAAGCCAGTTAATTATGGTGATGGAAATTTTATTATAAATTGAAGAACATGGACAAAGGAAAACCTATTGATCAGCAAGTTTCAAAATTGCCACACTACAGAAAATTAATTTTGCGTGGTGGGTCAGATGTGTGCACCATGCGTTATGCGTCTCTTGTGAAGTGAAATCGCCTCATTAGCAGTACTGTGCAATCGCAGCAGAAACAACTTACCACACCAGACGCAAGAGGAGTTACTGCCAAACTTTCAGCAGTATCTGCCAAAATGAACCAGCTCACTCTCTGCCAGACCAAATTATTTTAAAGTAATTTGTGTAAAATCCATCGACGAGGTTTATTGCTGCGGGTGTGGACTCTTTGGTTAAGAAAACATTTTTTGTCTTGATTCTCAAAGTGTGTTTAGATTATTTGGACTTGGCTGTCCATCTGTTGTACAATTATAAGAATTATACTTTACATTAAACATGGCACAATGCATGTTAAAACAAAAGTTCCGAGATTCAGTCAGGATGACAAAAATGATCTTTCCTTGGGTCCTCCGGTTAACCCGCAAGTTCCCACTACAATGGGGATGAAGGGAATGCTATCCATTTGTATGAATTGGGGATAAAAACAGAAAATGCTGGAAATACTCAGCAGGTCAGGCAGCATCTGTGGAGAGAAAGATAGAGTTAACGTTTCAGGTCAATGACCCTTCGTCAGACCTTTGCTTTGGTTTTTTATGAATTGGGGATTGGGAGCTTAGTTATGGGAGAGATTAGAGGTTTGCAAGCGATCACGCACAAGATACCTTATACCACGGGGTAGGTAATAACTTAATATGCTTTAAATTTCAGTGCATTAAGCATTTCCTCCTCCCTCCAAATCCGTCTCTGACTAGTTAAGGGTAATAGGTATCAGAATCTGCAGAGGAAATGCAAGCATCCTTTACTGCTCCTATTTAGTTTTTGAAGAATATTAAAATAAGTCTGACAAGTACTGTCCTTTATAAACTGTGGAGAATGCAAGCCAACATTGGAACATTTCCTCAAGCAAGTCTTTCTCAGATAAAATAAAATCTACATTGCATATAAACACGTGGTATCTTTATTATTTGTGGTATTTGTTTGGGAGGCGGGGGTAGGGGAAAAGAGATAGAAAGGGAGGAAGAGGAGAGGGTGTGTAGTGTTTGAACAATCCCACAATTTGCATGAGTTTAAGAATTAGCACTGCGATGGAGAATCCTGAAATTTGAAACAACAACAACAATCGAAGCCTTTCATTGCTCTCGGTGAAAAAATAAATCTCAATGAGTTTGGCTTCATTTAAAATGACGTAAAATTACTGTGATCACAAGTTAGACAAATCTGAACCAGGAGCTTGCACCATTTATAAAGGATTAAAGTTTTTTTTTTAATTCCCCAAAATGTAACATTTGGAAGAATAATGGCCCTTTTATTAAACAGATGCTGAAAAGGATTAAAATACTGAATATATACTTCCAAACTTGTCAAATTCTGCTCTGTGGATTTATCACTAATGCTGTTTTTGTTGAACCTTTATCAAGCCTCCTGCATTATCTTTCAAGTGATGACAGTGGAATCATTCAGCGCCGACCCTCCCCCCCCCCCCCCCCCGACCTAGGAGGGAACACCTGAGGAGCAGCGGAGATAAAAGGAACAGCAGTCAGCCACCACAGGGAGCAGCACGAGCGGGTAAGAGAGGGTGACAAAGGCGAACAGGGAGACGACATTCAATGTCACGGAAGGCAGGGAAGTGATTGGTTGGTGACTTTTTCTCTCTCTTTTCTTGCTTTAAATTAGGGGCTGGGATTAATAACTAAAAACTAAATCTAATTAATTAAATACATTAGAGATAGCAGGGCAGACAATGTGTCACTGCGGCACCATGTGGAAGCTGGTGGACGCCATTGAGGTCCACGGTGGCCACATCTGTACAAGTGTCTGCAGCTCGAGGAACTTAGGCTCTGCGTTGATAAGCTGGAATCCGAGCTGCAGACACTACGGCACATCAGGGAGGAGGATGCCGTGATTCAGGAGCTAGTCACACGAATTAGATTAATTCATTCAAATTTGGTCCGTGGTCAGGGACAGGAGGGCGTGACTACGAGTGAGGAAGGTATAGGGATTCAGGATGGAGTGATGGAGGAGCCTCGGCCCTTGCTCTTGTCCAACAGGTTCGAGGCTCTTCTTACTCCCTGTGTGGACGAAAACAGGGACTGCAGAGGGGATGAGCAAACAGAACCGTGGTACAGGGGACCATTCAAGTGGGGGGAGTAAAAAGAAAGGTTGTAGTGGTAGGGGACAGTATCATTAGGGGGATAGATAAGGTTGGCTGCAGCCGAGAGCGTGAGTCCCGAAGGCTGTGTTGCCTGACGGTGCCAGGGTTAAGGACATCTCCTCAGGGTTGGAGAGGAACTTGGAATGGGAGGGGGAAGATCCAGTTGTCGTGGTCCACATGGGTACCAATGACATTGATAGGACAAACAAAAAGAGGTTCTGCTGAGGGAGTGTGAGCAGCTCGGGGCCAAATTAAAAAGCAGAACCCCAAAGGTAATAATCTCGATGACTACCTGAGCCACGAGCAAATTTGCATAGGGTAAATAAGATCAGAGGGTTAAACACGTGGCTCAAAGACTGGTGTGGAGCAATAGGTTCTGGTTCGTGGGACACTGGCACCAGTACTGGGGAAAGAGGGAGCTGTTCTGTTGGGATGGGCTCCACTTAGACCGTGATGGAACTAGAGTCCTGGCGAATCAAATAACTAGGGCTGTCGAGAGGGCTTTAAACTAATTAGTGGCGGGGGGGGGGGGGGGGTGGAGGATTCAGGTGAGTGAAAATTTTAAGTCAAAGACTAAGGAGAAGGCAGTAGAGCTGGGTAGCACTGGGGGAAATGAAAACCAGAGCGTGCCAAGAAGGGACAGAATGTATAAACATAAAAGGTGAATCAGAAAGTGGGGTCAAAGCAGGAAAAAAATGGTACAAAAACAAATTTAAAAGCTCTTTATCTGAATGCACATAGTATTCGTAACAAAATAGATGAGTGGACAGCACAAATAGATACAAATGGGTATGATTTGATAGCCCTTACAAGGTGACCAGGATTGGAAACTAAATATTCAGTATTTGACAATTCGGAAGGACAGAGAGAAAGGAAAAGGAGGTGGGGTAGCGCTGATAATAAAGGATGGGATCAGTGCATTAGTGAGAAACGATATTGGCTGAGAAGATCAAGATGTTGAATCAGTTTTGGAGATAAGGAATAATAAGGGGAAATAGTCACTGGTGGGCATAGTCTATAGGCCCCCTAACACTAACTACACTGTTGGACGAAGTATAAATGAAGAAATAATGGAGGTTTGTAAAAAAGGAACGGCAATAAACATGGGCGATTCTAACCTTCATATTGATTGGACAAAGCAAGTTGGCCAGGGTAGCCTTGAGAAAGAGTTCATAAGAGTGTATCCAGGATAGTTTCCTTGAACAGTACATTGCGGAACCAACCAGGGAGCAGGCTATGTTAGATCTGGTACTGTGAAATGAGACAGGATTAATAAATGATCTCCGAGTAAAGGATCCTCTAGGAATGAGTGACCATAACATGGTTGAATTTCAAATTCAGTTCGAAGGTGAGAAAGTTGGTTCTCAAACCAATGTCCTAAGCGTAAATAAAGGAGACTACAAAGGTATGCGGGCAGAGTTGGCTAAAGTGGACTGGGAAAATAGGTTAAAGTATAGAACAGTTGATGAGCAGTGGCAGACATTTAAGGAGATATTTCATAACTCGCAACAAAAATATATTCCAATGAGAAGGAAAGATTAAAAGAGATAAGCATCTGTGGCTAACAAAGGAAGTAAGGGATGGTATCAAATTGAAAACAAAGGCATACAATGTGGCCAAGACTAGTGGGAGGCCAGAGGACTGGGAAACTTTTAAAAGCCAGCAAAGAACGACAAAAAAAAAAAGAGAGGAAAGAGAGATTATGAAAGTAAACTTGCACGAAATATAAAAACAGATAGTAAGAGTTTCTACAGATACATAACAAGGAAAAGAGTGGCTAAAGTAAATGTTGGTCCCCTAGAGGATGAGACTGGGGAATTAATAATGGAGAAAAGATAAATGGCAGAGACGTTGAACAAATATTTTGTATCGGTCTTCACGGTAGAAGACATTAAAAACATCCCAATAGTGGATAATCAAGGGGCTATAGGGAGGGAGGAACTTAATACAATTACCATCACTAATGAAGTAGTACTCGGTAAAATAATGGGACTAAAGGTGGACAAGTCCCGTGGACCTGAGGGCTTACATCCTCGGGTCTTAAAAAAAAGTGGCTGCAGAGATAGTAGATGCGTTGGTTATAATCTACCAAAATTCCTTGGATTCTGGGGCGGTCCCAGTGGATTGGAAAACCACAAATGTAACACCCCTATTTAAAAAAGGGGGCAGACAACTATAGACCAGTTAGCCTAACATCTGTCATTGGGAAAATGCTGGTGTTCATTATTAAGGCAGCAGTAGCGGGACATTTGGAAAAGCATAATTCAATCAAGCAGAGTCAGCATAGTTTTATGAAAGGGAAATCATGTTTGACAAATTTGCTGGAGTTCTTTGAGGATGTAACGAGCAGGATGGATCAGGGAGGACCAGTGGATGTGGTGTATTTGCATTTTCAGAAGGCATTCGATAAAGTGCCACATAAAAGGTTACTGCACAAGATAAAAGTTCACGGGGTTCAGGGTCATATATTAGCATGGATAGAGGATAAACGGGTCATTTTCCGGTTGGCAAACAATAACTAGTGGGGTGCCGCAAGGATCGGTGCTGGGGCCTCAACTATTTACAATCTATATTAATGACTTGGATGAAGGGACAGAGTGTAATGTAGCCAAGTTTGCTGATGATACAAAGATGGGTGGGAAAGCAAATTGTGAGGAGGATACAAAAAAATCTGCAAAGCGATACAGACAGGCTAAGTGAGTGGGCAAAAATTTGGCAGATGGGAAAATGAGGTTAACCACTTTGGCAGAAAAAATAAAAAAGCAAATTATAATTTAAATGGAGAAAAATTGCAAAGTGCTACAGTACAGAGGGACCTGTAAGTCCTTGTGCATGAAACACAAAAAGTTAGTATGCAGGTACAGCAAGTAATCAGGAAGGCAAATGGAATGTTGACCTTTATTGCAAAAGGGAGAGAGTATAAAAGCAGAGAAGTCCTGCTACAACTGTACAGGGTATTGGTGAGGGCACACCTGGAGTACTGCATACAGTTTTAGTCTCCTTATTTAAGGAAGGATATACTTGCATTGGAGGCTGTTCAGAGAAGGTTCACTAGGTTGATTCCGGAGATGAGGGAGTTGACTTATGAAAATAGGTTGAGCCTATACTCATTGGAGTTCAGAAGAATGAGAGGTGATCTTATCAAAACATAAGATAATGAGGGGGCTCAACAAGATGGATGCAGAGAGGATATTTCCACTGATAGGGGAAACTAAAACAGGGCAGAGTCTCAGAATAAGGGGCCGCCCATTTAAAACTGAGATGAGGAGGAATTTCTTCTCTGAGGGTTGTAAATCTATGGAATTCTCTGCCTCAGAACTGTGGAGGCTGGGTTATTGAATATATTTAAGGCGGAGAGACACAGATTTTTGAGCGATAAGGGAATAAAGGGTTATGGGGTGGGGGCAGGGATGTGGAGCTGAGTCCATGATCAGATCAGCCATGATCTTATTAAATGGCAGAGCAGGCTCGAGGGGCCATATGGCCTACTCCTGCTCCTATTTATGATCATTGTAGATTCAGAAATCCAACCACTGAATTAAAGTGCAAAACTTGTCTGCAGTCAGATTTCCAGCTCTGATGAAAGGTCATCGACCTGAAACTTTTAACTCTGTTTCGCTCTCCACAGATGCTGCCTGACCTGCTGCGTATTTCCAGCATTTTCCGTTTTTATTTCAGATTTCCAGCATCCACAGTATTTTGCCTGTGTGTCAGAGTTCAAGTACCTGCTCAATTTGGGGATTTACTTTGTCTGAAAATTGTACTGTATTCATTCAATATTTTGAAATTTTGAGTACAATTGTTATGTCACGATTGAAGATAGACGACATAATTTACATAGGTTTCTCACTGAAACTTTGCTACCTGATATTTAATCGTCATTTTTAACAGAAGCTCTTGATTTGGGGGCCAGTGTTTTTTTTTTGGGGGGGGGGGGGGGTCAGCACTGTACAATTAGCGCACCAGCAAATAAAGTAAACTGAACAAAAAACACAACATTGACAAAATATTTGTATTTCTAAGAGCACCAGAATCATCATCATCATCATCATAGGAAGTCTCTCAAAATCGAGGAAGACTTGCTTCCACTCTGAGTTCTCAGGTGGCTGTACAGTCCAACACAGGAATTACAGTCTCGGTCACAGGTGGGACGGACAGACAGTCGTTGAAGGAAAGGGTGGGTGGGGAGTCTGGTTTGCCGCAAGCTCCTTCCGCTGTCTGCACTTGGTTTCTGCATGCTCTCGGCAACGAGACTCAAGGTGCTCAGCACCCTCCCGGATGCTCTTCCTCCACTTAGGTGGGGATGTTGCACTTTATCAAGGAGTCTTTGAGGGTATCCTTGAAACATTTCCTCTGCCCACCTGGGGCTCGCTTGCCGTGTAGGAGTTCAGAATAGAGCGCTTGCTTTGGGAGTCGTGTGTCGGGCATGTGGACGATGTGACCCGCCCAACGGAACTGGTCCAGTGTGGTCAGTGCTTCGACACTGGGTATATTGGCCTGAGCGAGAAAACCGATGTTTGTGTGTCTGTCCTCCCAGTGGATTTGCAGGATCTTGCGGAGGTAGCGCTGGTGGTACTTCTCCAGCGCTTTGAGGTGTCTACTGTATAGGGTCCACGTCTCTGAGCCATATAAGACGGCGGGTATCACTACTGCCCTGTAGAACATAAGCTTGGTGCCAAATTTGAGGTCCTGGTCTTCAAACACTCTCTTCCTCAGGCGACTGAAGGCTATGCTGGACCTTGTCATCGATGTCTGCTCTTGGTGATAATAGGCTCCCAAAGTATGGAAAATGGTCCACTTTGTCCAAGGCCACACCATGGATTTTGATGACCGGGGGAGGGGGGGGGGGGGGGGGGGGCAGTGCTGTGTGGCAGGGTCAGGTTGGTGGAGGACCTTTGTCTTACATATGTTTAGTGTAAGGCCCACGCTTTCGTACCCCTCGGTGATGATGGCTTGGAGTTCAGCTTCTGTATGTACGCAGACGCAAGCCTCGTCCGTGTTCTGTAGTTCGATGATGATGATGACTACGACATAATATTGCTGAATTGTCTCAAACCACTTCACTAAATGAATTACTTCCAAACTGCAGGACTTATAAAAAAAGACAAATGTATCAGCGATTCGTGCCAGCAACTTCCTACAAACAGCAATAAAATAAATTAACAGTGAATCAGTTTTCTTTGTTGCTGGTTGAGGAAGAAACGATGATAAATCATCGCAAGATCTCCTAGCTCTTTTGATGGTCTTGATTGAGTGAGAAATGTTGGCCAGGATACCCAAGAGAACTTCCTGCTCTTTAAATAGTCTCATTGAATCTTTAGCATCCATTTGAACAGGTACTGGTTTAATGTCTCATCCAAAGGACTGTACCACCGACAGTGCATCACTCGCCCAGTACTGCACTCCAGAATCAGATTATGTGCGCAAATCCTGGTGTCAAGACTGCAAGCCCACCTTTTGAGTCTGACTCAGTCGTCAATGTTACCAAGATGTTTATACAGCGTTATACCAGAATAATACTTCATTTCTTTGTAAAGTAATCTGGATAGTTTGAACTGAACCAAGTCATTACATACAGATTGTTACAAACATACATTCACCATTTCCTACTTGCAGCAGAGTTCTCCAGAAGATTAAATCTTAGGAGCCTCAAACTGGAGCTCATTTCAAGAGCCCTTCATTCAAAGTTAAGATAGAATTGTAGCTTACTCTGCTACAAAGTGATTGCAAAATATAATTTCAAAATATGCATTTTACTTTACAAAGGAAGAAATTGTAAACAACGTGATGAACTGTATACCAGTGAAAATTATCAGGAGGTCTGAATGGCACTTTAAAATTGAACTCACGAAGCCATTGGGGGAGTGCATTTTATTTTGAAATGTAATCACTTTGTCCATCCTAGTTAATTATAACTAGCTAACAATGATTTACAGATATAAAAATGAAAATGCTGGAAATCTCAGCGGGTCAGGCGGTATCTGTGAGGAGAGAAGCAGAGTTAACGTTTCGGGACAATGACCTGAATTGGTGAGGCCACATCTGGAGTACTGCGTACAGTTTTGGTCTCCATATTTAAGGAATGATATACTTGCATTGGAGGCTGTTCAGAGAAGGTTCACTAGGTTGGTTCCAGAGATGAGGGGGTCGACTTATAGGTTGAGCCTATACTCATTGGAGTTCAGAAGAATGAGAGGTGATCTTATCGAAACATATAAGATAATGAGGGGACTCAACAAGGTGGATGCAGAGAGGATATTTCCACTGATAGGGCAAACTAAAACAAGGGGGCATATTCTCAGAATAAGGGGCCGCCCATTTAAATCTGAGATGAGGAGGAATTTCTTCTCAGAGTTACAAATCTATGAAATTCTCAGCTTCAGAGAGCTGTGGAGGCTGGGTCATTGAATATATTTAAGGCGGAGATAGACAGATTTTTGAGTGATAAGGGAATAAAGGGTTATGGGGAGCGGGCAGGGAAGTGGAGCCGAGTCCATGATCTTATTAAATGGCGGAGCAGGTTCGAGGGGCCGTATGGCCTACTCCTGCTCCTATTTCTTGTTATGTTCTTATGACCCTTCCACCCTTCTCTCTCCACAGATGCCGCCTGACCCGCTGAGATTTCCAGCATTTTCTGTTTTTATTTCAGATTCTAGCATCCGCAGTATTTTGCTTTTGTATTAATGATTTACAGAGCCTCTCCATGCCAGCAACAAAGTGAATTTGAGCATCACAAATGAACATATCACAGAAGAGAAAATGGGATCAAGTAATTATCTTTGACGGGAAATGATAGAAGCACACTTACTTTTCATCAGTTTGCCTGACAGGCCTTTCAGCCTTGTTGGGTGTGGATGTCCTTTGGATGCAGGTTTGAAAGATTCTTGACTTGCAGCCTCTGTCAGAATGGTTACCGTTCTTGATGTCCCAACATGCAATGGATTGAGATCACTGCCACTCTGGTTTAATGAGTGGTTCGGAGAAGTTTTAGTTCTACCTACACAGTCCAGGCCTTTGGGGTCTGCAACACTAAGTTTTCCACCACTACAAACCCGACTGCCCTTTGCCTCCAGCTCAGGAGACGTACTGGAGCCAAGCGATAGCGGCACGTCAACATCACAATGTCTGTTTGCAGGGGAGGCAGGTTCTGCTAAAGAGCTATGTTTGACTGTGTTCAGGCTGTGGGCCCTGATGCGAGACCAGCTTGTGGAGCGGAAACTTTCTGCTTCCAACCAGAATTTAACTAAATGTCCAACTCCTTGCATCTCCATGAACTGGATGATATACGGGAGGGCAGTGTTGTCCTGCAAGACTTGTTCGAGAGTCTTTGAGAGCCTGGAGTTCGTCTCTTCAGCTTTGTAATTCAGGCAAGAATGACCTATTTAAAAACACATGAAAAATAGGATGAACTCTTTTTAGTCAGCAAAAAAGTATATTTGCACCACAAGATTGTGTGTCAAACCAGAGCACGCTGCAGAAGGAAAAAACATCTGTTGCAACACATATTCTGGATTCTATTTCTATTAATAGTCAAGATTGTTTCATATTTGTTGAAACAATAACACTTGCATAACTGTGAAATGGTTCCAATCAATTATTGTTGGATATGGTACAGAAAAGCTACTACCATCCAGAGTGGAATAAACCAATTATATTTTTTGAAGTAAAGCCTTTTATTTTATTTTATTTTTTTTTTTAAATGCAGCACTTGCAGGACGGCCAGTTGGCACTTTGTGCTGCTGTATCATGCACTGATAGTTGTCGTGCATGGAATGGTAGGATACCAAACTCAGCCAAGCCCTTGGGAGAGCTGTCAAAATGGAGGAGACACATTTTCCAATGCACCAAATGTGGTGAATTCATCTATAGCCCATGATGTTATTTTTTTTAAATTGTAGGTCCAGACAGCAACTTTCATCAGTAATTCTTCAATGTCTGACCTCCTCGGGAACTCACTGCATACTTCACTGCAGACAGCTGTCGACAGGCACCTCCTGTTGTAAAAGGTACACATACAGCAGTTATACAAACAGCTGGTTGCAATGAAGTATGAAGCGTGTATTTTAGAAATTCAGAGAATGCAGCACACATGGGGGGAAAATGCTGCAAGTTAACTCTAGATGTACTGTTACACTGCTAAGGCATTTGAGCATAGAAAATTATATATAATGTGGGATACAAATGTGTAAAGATATGAAATGAGACAAAGGTATTTGGCCATTCGTGAAACTCCATCCAAATAAATATGCATAAGTTGAAATGCCATGAATTTTCACCAAACTGTTTCATCTTCTGAAGAAATCAGATATATACAACAAAGTCCAAAATTGCTCTTGAATTCTCAAGGGCAGCAAGAACAAAAAGCTCTGGGATATCAATTTAACATTAGAATATACATTATTCAGCATGTCCCTCCTGCAATCAGTTCCTTGGTTCCCATGCTGTATAATCTAGTACATATTAAATACTATTTCTAGAAGGTAGCCATGAGAATATTTGATATTATGCCTCCTAGAGACTTATTCTAAATAGCAATCTAGTCCATTAAGAAATCCACATTATGAATTCTATTTATAACCAGCTTCTTAATATCATTTGTTGCTTTGTATTCATTTTGTTCAGATTCTGAACATGACTTCCCCTGCTGTTGTGGCATAACTACAGAGAAAAAGACATAAGCCATCCTTAGATATGACACAAGAACCATCTACTGGCTGTGGCTCCTTCTGTTCTGTTGTGTAGTGATGCCTTGCAATTCAATACATTGCTTGTCACCTGGATTTCCTCAAAAAGTCTGCTACAGCACATTATGCGTCTGTATTTAGAGCCATAGATCTCAATTTCTCAACGCCACTTCATCCAGAATTAATATTTCTCACTTGCCTGCATGATGCTTAAACTACATTCACTGTTGAATTTTCAGTAGCGCACATGAAAACCAAAGTACCTGGAAACTATTACAACTGCAAAGTATAAGATCGTTGAATAACTTTAGAATTGACTTGCATATGAAATTAAAAATTCAGATAATTTTTTTTAAGAAGCAGTTCAATTCCCCGTTTGCCTCATTTTGGCCCTAACAACTTTCATGATCTTCAAATGACCTGCTACCAGAAGTTATATGAGAGTGTCTTCTCATGTTTGAAAGCTGAAGTATTTCAGGAACCACAATTGTCTCAACTCAGTAATTTCTCAGCATGAAATAAATTTGGCTGTGGCAAAGGAAAACCAACGAGATGCTCAACTTATTTTAGCTCTGACCCTCACACTCTACTTTTCCCAGGTAAAGCATAGTATTTGATGTGAAGCAAGCTTAATAAAAAAAGAAAAGGGGCCTGAATGGCCTACTCCTGTTCCTATGAATGAAAGTACTCATGTTGTCTAAGACAGATCATAGAATTATAGAATGGTTACAGCACAGGAGGCCGCCATTCGGCCCGTTGAGCCCGTGCCGGCTCTCTGCAAGAGCGCTTCAGCTAGTCCCACTCCCCGCCCTTTCCCTGTAGCCCTGCAAATTTCTCTCCTTCAGGTACTTATCCAACTCTCTTTTGAAAGCAGTAATCAAGTCTGCCTCCACCACCCCTTCAGACAGTGCATTGTAGAACCTAACCACTCGCTGTGTAAAAGTTTTTTCTTATGTCGTCTTTAAATACAACCAATCTTTCTAGTACCTTTATCAATTCTTATCCCATCCATTTTCTCCTTTACCTCCTTCTTTACTAGGTCTATGGCAATTTCTTCTTTGGTGAAGGCAGATGCAAAGTACTCATTTAGTACTTCAGCCATACTCTCTACCTCCATGTGTAGCTCTCCTTTTATGGGGCGGGGGGGGGGGAGACAATCCTTGGACCCCTGTTGTTTCTAGTCTATATTAAAATTGCCTGGATGTTGAAACCAAAACATAATGCTGTAAAATATGCCGACAACACTAAATTAGAAACAGGTGCAGAGACAGAGTTATATTTAAAAAAATAACAAAGATTTTGATTGGTTATGCAATTTGGACACGGACCACAAACCACCCAAACGAATTCGGACCACGGCCCCAGATTCTTCATCACTGTGTTCCACGTTCTCCCATCTCATCCTCAATTCTCACACCCTCCTATTGTTCCCTCAGTCACCCACCCACAAATCTGAAAATGTTCCTGCTCCCCACCTCTTCACTCAACCAGCGCTCAAACTCTCAGTCATCTGGTCCTTTGAAGCACAGTGGCCAAACCCCAAATGGCCACAGCCATCATTTACAATGTCAAGTTGAATTCCTAGACTCCAATACACCAACCTACCAAATGTTGCCTATCAAAACACACTTCTTGTTTGGCCTATATTCTCTAGAGTTTAGAAGAATGAGAGAGAATCTCATTGAAACATACACAATTCTTACAGGGCTTGACAGGGTAGATGCAGGGAAGGTATTTCCCCTGGTTGGAGAGTCTAGAACCAGGGGTCACAGTCTCAGAATAAGGGGTTAGCCATTTAAGACTGAGATAAGGAGAAATTCCTTCACTCAGAGGGTGGTGAATCTTTTGAATTCTCAGTTGTTGAGGATATTCAAGACAGAGATCGATAGATTTTTGAATATTTAGGGAATCAAGGGATATGGGGATAGTGCAGGAAAGTGGAGTTGAGGTAGATCAGCCATGATCTTACTGAATGGCAGAGCAGGCTCGAGGGGGTGAATGGCTTACTCCTGCTCCTAATTCTTATGTTATGTATGTTGAGACAAGTTCTTCACACTAAGATACACAGCATCCAAAATAACTGCCCAATTCCAACCTGGTGCCGAATATGTAAATGTAATGCTGCTTTCAACGTCCGCTTAAAAAAGAACTTTATGGCGACCACTGGTCTTTATATAAGCTAGACTGAAGCAACAAAACAACTCTGATCTGGAAGTTACCAATTCATGAAAACTGCTGCTAACAAGGACAACTCCATTACAGAACCTAAACCTGGAATACTCCTTTAATGTTGAGGGAAAATGGCATTGGTGTGTGTACACTGGAAAGCTATTATAGCCCCAGGGATCTTCTTGCTGCTCTGTGTAGTTCATCTTAATCTTGGATTCATTTGTACTCCCCCATCCAAAAAAATTATTGTTACTTAAATGTATGTCAATAACAATTTGCATTTATGTAACCTTTTTAAACACAGTAAAACGTCCCAAGGCGCTTCACAGGAGCGTTATCAAACAAAATTTGACCCCATGGCACATAGAGATATTAGGACAAGTGACCAAAAGCTTGGTCAAAGAGGTAGCTTTTAAAGAGCGCCTGAAAGGAGGAGAGAGAGCAAGAGAGGCACAGAGGTTTAGGGAGGGAATTCCAGAGCTTAAGGCCCAGGCAGCTGAAGGCACTGTCGCCAAATATATTTCATTGCACATAACAGACGGCAGCAGTGCAAATTTGATCCAGTCATTACTCACTGCATACTCAGAAGTGTTGAGGATGATTTACTTCAAGTTTTGAAGCCCATCACAAGGGAAAAAAGCCGTTCCAACAGGTTTGTGATAATAAGAGTTTTTCATGGGCGGTTTAACTGTATAGATTTATGCTGTAACATACCAAACTGGATATGAACATTAATGAGTGAAGGCTTACAATAGATATCTTCTCAATGTTGATCTGATAGAAATTCTATAAGGCTGGAGGATGACTGCACACCAGTGACTTTACATTGATAAAGTCAAGGTGGCAATTTGTAATCTTGCTCACTAAAGTTATAATGGAATAGTTAGTGGCGCAACCACTCAAAACAGATGCAGCAGATCTATGAATACAAAAAAGACATTAACAGCTACTTCAAAAAAGGGTTCTAAATGTTTCCAAAGGCTGATGGCACTTTCAATAGTTCTACACAATCCCTTCAATATTTAATCCTGATCTCAGCATGTTTGGTTTAGCAAATATAAAAATCAAACCTGGATCAATTTAAAATTAAACTCCATAGCATCTGGAGAGGGTCTTCCTAACATTTCTACTATATATGCCCAATTGCTAAATTATTTTATTGAATGTTTTAAAACTTTTACAATGCTGGGCAATAATTTATTGCAGCTTTAACAATTATAACTCCCTATAGTATAAGAATAGCACCATAACTTCAAAAAGTCTCATGTTGACTCTCTAGACTCGCCTGAGGCTGTCTATGGTTGATTATTATTTTACTGCATATCATGGGTTCAAATCAACAAATATAACTTTACCCAAGTCTCCAAAATGAGCAGCTTCCATAAGAATCGGCTGTTGCTTGAGAACTGCTGTTCTGCCCCGTGCAAAGGAGTCCATGTTGGCAGAGATGGCATTGATTGCCACATTGCTTGGTCCGGCAGCTTCCAGAAGTGCATGGTTCCTGCTTGGTGATGGGGTCACAACAGGAGTGTGGGCTGGGACTGCAGAAAGAGAAAAAGCATTCAGAGAATAAAAGAGAGTCAATTACTGTGCGAAAGCCGAACCTGAATGATAATTGCAATTAATTATTGGTAAAAGTACTTTGCGATCCTTTTCAAAGATGACTAGTGATGGGCAGACAGAACATTACCACCAGGACCTTCTTGTCTTGTTTCCATGGTTTTGAATTCCAGATCTTGGAAATTTTTATACATTTGAAAACAGTTGAGCAGAGAGGGAGGATGAAGATCCTTTTCGGAGATCCTATCAAGGATACTAAATGGAGTGAACTTGGACAGACTCGCCCCAGTTCCTGATAGAACCAAGTCTCCCAGCACAAGGCTTTCGCTAACACAAATTAATGTAAAAAGATTAAATGCACATCGTATTTCCAGTGGGAAAAAACTGAGCAAAATACCAAAAGAGGATGACTGCGGCTGGACACACTGACAGAATCTTAAAAACCCACAACAGGGTTAGTGTCTCATTACGTGACCGTTTATTTCATATCAATTAATTTAAATAATCCTTTTTGTTGCCCAATTACATCTGTTCTAATTTGATTGTATAGTCACATAAATATTCTTTATATATGAGGGACACCTAAACTTAGTGTTCTATCCATTAGATGGCATTGGCAGCTCAGTGGGGAAAGAGCCAAAGTGAACGCATATGTTTATTAATACTTAGCTATCCTGAAAGTGCTTTATTCATTTTAAAATGTAGAAACTTATGGGGAGCATTGTGCTCTGCAGATGCCCAACTATCATAATTTAATTCATATGCATTTTAGTCCAACAAGGAAGGAAAAATGAACTTACAGCCTTATCTTCCAATTAACACCACTATCCTCCATTACAACCTACTTTATGCTTATCAACACCGAATCATAAAACTTAAATAACCGATTTACCTTTCACTATTACATCACTGAAAACATTACACCAGTGTGCACAATGAATCCTCAATGGTGTCGGCCTCAACAATAATCCTACGACTAAACTACAAATGGAGCTAGCCATCATTAAAAGTAGCACGGGAATTATAAGGGAGCGAAAAACAAATTGTTATGAACTAAACGTCATTTGGGACCACAGGAGAATAACTTTACCAATAAAAGCTCCTAGAAGTTGGGAGCACTCATAGTCATACAATACAGTTCAGTCTTCATCATTAGTATACAGGAGCCACTCATTGCCAATGTACTGGTGCATGTGTGAAGCCTTGTTAAATGGCAAGAACTGCGTCATTCAGTAGAACAAGTGCTTTATGTTTTTTTTAATGTTATCAGAGTGTTCCGGTGAACAATGCCTTCGTTTTTGCAATGTTAGTAATTACTGTTATAACTCCTGCAACAGAAAATAAATGTAAAAAAGGGAATATATACCATTTAACAACTTGTATTGTTAAATAGAATTTATGTTAATTAAATAATTAAATAGGTTGTCTTATCTGAAGCAGATATTGATACTTGAACAATTTAAATCGATCGAGGTGTATTCAAAGTTAAATAAAAATTTAATGATAAATATCCAAGTTATATCGATATTTGGTAAAACATAATTATATCAAATGAAAGCACAGACACGTTAGGAATAGAGTACAGAAGTAAAGATTTCAGTGTGCTTGATGATTAGAACATTGAAATCACAGAACATGCTCCATCTACAAAAACTTCCTTATATCCCAAATTCAATCAAAATGTTAATATTGGCAGCAGTTCTCAATGAAGTTCTATTGATTTAAAAATTTTACATTTTCAACAGCACAGCTGACATTAACCGAGCCTGCATGAGATCCTTGGTGCTTTCCCCTTCCAGCCCCGGCTTCCCAATTTCCATTTTTTAAACCCTGCACTGTCATTTTTATTAGTGTCCGATTTATATGGTTTCTTTAGTGTAGAATAGTATCTCAACGCTCTTCTCAGAGGCATAAGAAAATAAATATTGAAGCCGAGGGAAGGAGGAGATATTAGGGAGAAGAAGCAAAATCTTGGTAAAATAGATGGGTTTTAAGGAGGGTCTTGAAGGAGAGAGGGGGAGATGGAGAGTCAAAGGGATTTAGAGAAGGAATGTGGGGCCTCAACAGCTGAAGTTCTTGGTCTTCTGATTTAGGATTCATCCACCAATGAGGCAGCAGCCCTTTTAAAACCTTCAAGCCCACGAAATTTAAAAATGGACAAATGCAATAGTAATAAATACAACCAAAAACAACAGCGTGCATTTATATAGTAACTTAAACAGTGAAACATCCCAAGGCGCTTAAGTCAATCATTAATAAATACAATTAATCAGTGAGAGAGAGATGCCCTGGCTTCATATGAGTTGCCAGGACTTGGGGGTGGCAGCCTATAGTTTGGACACAATGGACTAGAAATTCCAGTTTTGGTCACAGCGGTATTTTTCCACCAGAAATACCGCCATGACTCCGCTACCACTACGATGCCCAACATTCGGGGAAAAATGTGCCTCGCGGTAAAAATCGCCATTGCACGAGGATTCGTGGCGCAAACCGTGAATTTTCTGCAACTTTTCTCCGAGGCCGATACCGCTGCGAGTTAGGCCCAGAAAAGGGGGGTGTGTGGGGGGGGGGGAGGGACACAAAAAAAAATGCAAAAAATGACAAATGTTTTAAAAATCACAAAATATTCATAAGACACAACTATAGAATCGCTGCAAAATAATTAAAAACTAACAACGTTAACTTACCTTTTTTGCAGGTCTTCATACCTACACCGCTGTTCCAAGGATTGCAACGCAGATTTTTCCCGGGCGTTTTTTTCATCCGATCTAGGGGTGTGCTGTGAGACAAATTTCTGGTGAAAGTGTTATTTCAAATCTTGCACGCCAGTGGTCCGCTCCCCAGCGGTACTTAAACGGCGGTGGAAGACTTCACCGAATTTCCCGGTGCGCCGTTTTTCTCCAAATATCGCAGAAAAAACGGGCGCAAGGTTGGGGAATTTCCAGCTCAATAGGTTCTTTTGCTTGTGTTTCAAACCCCTCTATGGCCTCGCCGCTCCCTATTCCTGTAAGCTCCCCCAACCCTGAAACCCTCAGAGATCTTTGCGCTCTTCCAATTCTGGTCTTTAGCACATCCCCGATTTTCTTCATTCCACTGTGGAATTTCCTCCTTAAACCCCTTCGCCTCTCTCCTCCTGTAAGATACTTCTTAAAACCTACCTCTTTGACCAACTCTGTCCCAATATCACTATGTGGCTGCGTCAAATTTTGTTTGATAAATCGCTCTTGTGAAGCGCCTTGGGACCTTTTACTACGTTAAAGGCACTATATAAATGCAGGGTGTTGTTGTGGGACCTAGAGTGAAAACATAGAACAAGAGACAAATTACGACAGAGGAGGCCGCCATTTGGCTCATCGTGTCCGTGCCAGTCGAAAGAGAGCTACCCAGTCTAATCCCACCTTCCAGCACTTGGTCCGTAGCCCTGTGGGTCATGGCTCTTTAAGTGCACATCCAAGTACTTTTTAAAATGTGATGAGGGTTTCTGTCTCTACCATCCTTCCAGGCAGTGAGTTCCAGACCCCCACAAACCCTCTGGGTGAAGAACTGTTTCTTCATCTCCCCTCTAATCCTTCTATCAACTACTTTAAATCTATGCCCTCGGATTATTGATCCCTCTGCTGAGAGAAATATTCCTTCCCTCCACTCTATCAAGGCCCCTCATAATTTTATACATCTCAATTAAATCTCCCCTCAGCCTCCTCTGTTCCCAAACCACTCGACTAAAGCGATAAAATCCACTCTTTGTCCGCTGATTAGAAGGGTTCTGTGAATTTTGGGTGCTTTAACGCAGCTGTAGTGGCTGTGGGCGACAGCACAAAAAACATGGTCGAAATTGGGAGCCTCCATCAGAGACTAGTGTTCAAAATGGAATTGCCACACTGATGCACGAGCACGCAAATAACTGGGCTGAGAAATTTCTGCATGCCAAACCAGACTTGGAATTGTACTGATGCTGACTCTGGGTGCATTCTCTCATCACTGAGCATATAAATTCAAACAACCACACCTGATATTTTAGTCTACACTGTGAAAGCCATTACAAGTTTTCTTTGTTTGGTGGTGGGAAGGGACGGGTGAGCAAATGATTTGTTCACAGGCCACCATCAATGCTGCCTTGAACCGGGCTAGAAAGTGTTGAATGATACAGGCAGATTTTTTTTAATCCCTCGCCTCAATTCTCTCCTCTTATCTGCAAGGAAGCACTTCACCTTCATTCAGCTGATTCCGTGACAACCTGCAAAATTGTGTTGGGAACCTGGTGCACTGCAAACTGCCCTATTCAGCCAGCGTCTCACTGCCAACCGGACTCCTCCCAGAGATCCAGAGACTCAGAGTGCCCACAGCGCTTGGTCTGCCCTCAAGGCCTCCATAATTAGCACCTGTGAAGACTGGCTTGACGAGAACGACCAGGAGATCCAGGAGCTAATAAGCCACAAGCGCAAGGCATTCTTGAACTGGAAACAGCAATACAACCCGAGAGCAAGAAAGCAACTCTACAGACATCTGAAAGCCAAGGTCCAACAAAAAACTCGCAACCGAAAAAACAGATGATGGGTGCAGGGGATCCAGTAACTAGCCGACAGCCACGACTTGCGTGGATTCTTTAGCGCAGACAAGACCACCTACGGCCCAAGCACCCAAGGCCCTACCCCACGGCGGGCCAAGAACGGAGAGGTACTCATCAAGGACAGAGGCGCAGTCAGTGCCCGCTGGAAGAAACACTTCGAAGATCTCCTTAACCAAGACTCTGTCTTTGACCCGAGTGTCCTCAACTCCATCCCACAGCATGCTATCTGCCACCATCTCAGCATAACCCCAGCCCGACATGAGGTTGAAAAGGCCATCCGACAACTGAAGAACAAGGCCTCAGGAGCAGATGGAATCCCCGCCGAAGCACAAACATTGCGGAGATGCACTATTGGCGTGAATACATGAACTCATTTCTCTTATTTGGGAGGAGGAGAGCATGCCAGGGGATCTCACTGACACCGTAATCGTGACCATCTTCAATAAAGAGGCCAAGTCCGATTGCGGTAATTACAGAGGAGTTTACCTGCTGTCTGCCACAGAGAAAGTCATCGCAAGAATCCTCCTCAGTCACCTTCTCCCTGTGGCTGAAGAGCTCCTCCCAGAGTCGCAATGCGGATTCCGCCCACTAAGGGGCGCAATGGACATGATATCCACCACACGTCAAATTCAAGAGAAATGGAGGGAACACCACCAACTTCTGTACATGGCCTTCTTTGGCCTCACAAAGGCCTTCGACACAGTCAACCGTGAGGGATTGTGGAGCATCCTCCCCAAATTCGGCTGCCCTCAAAAGTTTGTCACCATCCTCTGCCTGCTCCACAAGCCATGATCCTGACCAACGGATCCACCACAGACCCAATTCACGTACGAACTGGGATCAAGCAAGGTTGTGTCATCGCACCAACACTCTTCTCGCTCTTCCTTGCTGCAATGCTCCATCTCACCCTCAGTAAGCCCCCCGCTGAAGTGGAGTTAATCTATAGAACAAACGGGAAACTATTCAACCTCCATCGCCTCCAGTCCAGATCCAAGGTCGTCCCATCCTCTCATCGAGCTACAGTACGCAGACGATGCTCGAGTCTGCGCACACTCTGAGGCCGAACTCCAAACCATTGTCAACACCACCGAAGCGTACGAGAGCATGGGCCTTGCATGAGACAAATGTTCTCTACCAACCTGCCCCCGATGCACACTACTGCCCCCCGATTATCAAAATCCACAACGAGGCCTTGGACAACGTAGACCATTTTCCATACCGCGGGAGCCTATTGTCAACAAGGGCAGACGGCGATGACTTAAGTCCAACACCACCTGCAGTGTGCCAGTGCAGCCTTCGGTCGCCTGAGGAAAAGTGTGTTTGAAGACCAGGACCTCAAACCTGGCACCAAGCTACAGAGCAGTAGTGATACCCGCCCTCCTATATGCTTCAGAAACATGGACTATGTACAGCAGGCACCTCAAAGCACTGGAGAAGTACCACCAACGCTGCCTCTGCAAGATCCTGCAAATCCATTGGCAGGATAGTCGCATCAACGTCAGTGTTCTCATTTAGGCCAATATCGAAGCATTGACCACGCTTGATCAGCTCCAATGGACAGGCCACATCATCTGCATGCCCGATAAGAAACTCCCAAAACAAATGCTCTACTCGGAGCTGTGACACTGCAAGCGAGCCTCAAGTGGGCAGAGGAAATGCTTCAAGGACATCCTCAATACTTCCTTGAAAAAGTGCAACATCTCCACCGACACCTGGGAATCCCTGGTCCAAGACCGCTCAAAGTGGAGGAGAAGTATCCGGGAAGGCGTCGAGCACCTCGAGTCTCTTCACTGGGAGCAAGCAGAGGCCAAGCGCAAACAGAAGGAACGCATGACAATCCAGACAGCCCACCCACCCATCCCTTCAACCACCGTTTGCCCCACCTGTGACAGAGACTGTCAGTCCCGCATCGGACTCAGTCACCTGAGAACTAATTTTTAGTGTGGAAGCAAGTCATCCTCGACTCCGAGGGTCTGCCCAAGAGAGGGAGCAGTGCAAACTTAAGAAAAAGAAAAAGCATGTGCGAGGAAAAGAATAGAAACAGACAAATAGATTCATTTCTTAGCTAGGAAAGTAAATGCCTATACGAAGGACACTGCTTCTGCTCTGAATAAACAGTTTCTTAGAGCTCGTGGCTGCTGATTCTTAGTGATATATTCAAAAAATGTTCCATACCAACAAGTAGAAACAATCTTTCCAAATACTGACAAAACAGGATCAATTTACACAGTTTATCAAAGCATTTTGCTCCCATCAGATTCAGCCAATGTCCCGGGTAGAACGTTTAATTCCAGTCTCATTCAGAACATTTGGAAAAGTACTGATTCTGAGAAATGCCTGCTGTTTAAACAGGTAGTGTAATTGTTTAATTAAAATGAGCAGGTGATGTTTCATCATGTTCACAGCACCGACAGTTAATGCCAGCAACTGGCAACAGGAAATGTTGACAGCATCTAACTGCAGTTGGCGGGTTATAAATCTACCGTGCAGCAGTCATGGTGGTGGGGGTGAATGGGTCCAGCATCATTTCTTGCTGAATGGCTTTATCTACATGTAGAAATCCAACTGTGATTTTCCATGTAAGACAATGGGAGCTGATGAAACTTACAGGTTGGAACACTCCAACACGGATTCATTAGGCATTTCGGAAAAGAAGCATCATTTCACCAACTTGGACAAAGGACATAATTTTCTACTCAATAAAAAGATTATAATCATAATCACATCTCATTGTGCAATTCACTTCAGTTATCAGGACAGATGCGGCATCAAGATGCAATAATGCCATAATTTGCATATGCTAAAGGTCACACAACAGCAAGATGTGATATTCTAAATGGGTAGGCATTTCAAAACTGACAGCGTTACATCATTTATGCTTTTTCAAATGCACTGAATCACTATTATTTGCCTTGAAACTATATTACTTAGCAACATAACTAACTCCATCAACACCTGAGGTTTAAATCCATTTGGAAAGTTTTCACAATTCAATCTAAAGCTATTTATTTTCATGGTGTTCCAATTTCATTGTCAAACATCACCATTGCATTGAACAATGGATCAAACTAAATCCTCTCTTAAAATCAGTAAAAAGAACGATATAGCGCCTTTCACGACATTAGGACGTCCTAAAGCTCTTTACAGCCAATGAAATACTTTTGAAATGTAGTCACGGTTGTAAATTGGGAAACGCAATTGTAAATTCGCACACAGCAAGGGCCCACAAACAACCATTAAGTAAATGGCCAAATAATCTGGTCCAGGTATTGGTTGAGGGACAACGGTTAACCAGGACACAGGGAGAACTCCCATGCTCTCCTTAGAAATTTACAGTATGGAAGGAGGCCATTTCGGCCCATCCTGTCCACGCCAGCTGACCAAAAGCTATCCAGCTTAATCCCACTTTCCAGCTCTTGGTCTATATGGTGGGATCTTTTACGTCCATCTAAGAGGACAGACGGGGGCCTCGGTTTAACATCTCATCCGAAGGACAGCACCTCTGACAGTGCGGCGCTCCCTCAGCACTGCAGTGGAGTGTCAGCCGAGATTCTGTGCTCAAGTCTCTGGAGTGGGACTTGAACCCATGACCTTCTGACCAAGAGTACTATCACTGACCCAAGGCTGACACATAAAAGGAACAGGAATCAACATTTTTGGGGAAATAATTTTGGCTTCAGACAAAATAAGCCATTAATACATATTTTCAGCATTTAAAATACTTGAGGAATATTGAGAACTCCTTTCTTTGATGTTTAATTGTAAAACTTTAGCAACATAGAGTATGTGTTGAAGTCCTCACTAACTAAATATAGTTTTGTTAATGGCCCGCCTGTCGTCTTCTTCATAATTTGCAAGCAATTTATATTATGAAGCAGTTTCACTTTCACATCAATACAAATGGTGCTATATTACTGAGGCATTAAGTCACCTGAAGCATACTTAAAAGCAAGAGGCTGGAGCCAATTCCAGAAGGTTGTCTCACCATTTCAGCTTCACCTGCTATACTTCAACTCAGGTCATTGTGAAGCAACACTTAAAAAGTTCCCATCAGTACATCTTGTGCAAACCACCCTATACAGATTATTTAGAAACCAGAATTTGGAATTTATTCAACAGATTGTTTTTAAATGCTTTTAATAGGGGATTTTCTTACAGTAATTTTTTTTGTTATTTAAATTAATAAACGTATCTAAAATTCCTTATCTTCCAGTTATTTACAGTTGCTATCATTTCTACTTCATGGCGTCAGCCTTGGCTCAGTGGTAGCATTTTCACTTCAGAGTCAGAGGGTTGAGGGTTTCAATCCCACACACAATCTAGGCTGACACTTCAGTTTAGTACTGGAGGAGTGCTGCAATATCAATGGTGCCGTCTTTGAAATGAGACGTCCACTTGAAGCAGAGATACAAGATCCCAGGGAGCTCTTCTGCTGTCCAGCCACCATTTATCCCTCAACCAACACGATCCAGTTATTCATCTCATTGCAGTTTGTGGGACCATGCTGTATGCAAATTGGCTGTTGCCTTTGCATATGTTACAGCAATGAATCACATTTGCAAGCAACACACTATTGTAGAATTGTTGGACGTGTAGAAGCAAGGGGAAATCACATTGAAGCCAATATGCTTTCATTTGAGATATGCTTTTTGCCTGGGTCAGAAGGTTGAGAGTTAAAGTCCCACTCCAAGACTGCAGCATACAATCTAGGCTGACATCGGGGAGCGGGCGGGTAAGTGGAGCCGAGTCCACGGCCAGATCAGCCATGATCTTGTTGAATGGCGGAGCAGGCTCGAGGGGCTAGATGGCCTACTTCTGTTCCATGTTCTTATGTTCTGACATTTCAGCGGGAGTCCTCCATTGTCAGAGGTGATGTATTGCAGATAAGCTGTGAAATTGAAGCCTTGCACTACATTCCCCGGCACTACTTTAAGAGCAAATGAGTTCCCCCACTGTTCCGGCCAACATTTATCCGGCAACCAATACCAGCAGAACAATGTAACTAGTCAGTTATCTCATTTGCTGTTTATGGGACTTTGCTATGTGCAAATTGTCTGCCACATTTGCCTAAAAACAGAAAATGATGGAAATACTCAGGTCAGGCAGCATCTGCGGAGAGTCACAGTGACTGCGCTTCAAAAGCAATGTATTAGCTGTGACAAAATCAAAGTACTGCGGATGCTGGAAATCTGAAGTAAAAACAGAAAATGATGGAAATACTCAGGTCAGGCAGCATCTGTGGAGAGAGAAACAGTTAACGTTTCAGGTCGATGACCTTTTATTAACTGTGAAGTGCTTGGGGATGTCCTGATAACATGACAGTTGCTATAGAAATGCAAGATCTTACTTTCACCAACCTTAGTTTATCACCTCCAATTGTTCATTATCACCACCAGTGATAGAACAGTCATCACTAGCACTTCACCCTCGTGCTATGCATCTGTAAATACTTTCGCCAGGCACAACCCAAGTTCTGGCGGACAAAACATTTACTTATTATGTATAAGTCAGGTGACGTTTCCAGTTCAAGTAGACAAGTCTGATAGTCTCACAAGTCCATCAATACTTTATCATAATGGAAGGAAATGGCTTCAGTAGAACTGCATAAAAATGACACTCCTCTTCGCTGCTCAACTGAAAATCTGGTTGACAACACTGCATGAATAATGCTACTCAATGATCCGCAGTTATGCAACTGTAGGGCGAGAACAGTTAATCAAGCAGCTCATCTGGAAGCTAACAACACTTGAGAATCTAATTGTGAGTTTGGAATTCTATTTTAAGCTCCCTAAAGTGAGAAAAATGTTCCCAATCTATTTTCAAGTCACTGTAAAAAAATATTTTGATATTAAGATATAATCTTTGCTCTCAAAGGAGTGAGTCATTAATACCACCATCAAAGAAAAAAATTGTCAAATCAAATGTGGAGCCGAGCACAATGCTCCAAACAGCAACAGCCTCACTATCCCCGTTCCATTCACTTTGGTCAAACTGTATTGAAAGCTTTGAAGGCATTAACAACACCGAATGATTTGCCAAACACTAGAATCACTGTGCTGAAGGTATATAATTATTCCATTTCAAGGAAAAGTCACAGGTAATATTGCCAAGGTTTTTAGATAATACTTTTAAATGTGTGCGCTAAGTATTACATATATTAAACATATGCCTGAATATCAAAAATAAAATGACTAAATCTCAGCTGTGGTTCAATGGATAGCACAGCTGCCTCGGAGTTAGAAGGTTGTGGGTTCAAGTCCCACTCCAGGGACTTGAACACAAAAATAAAATTGAGGGAGCACTGCATGGTCGGAGCTGCCATCTTTCAGATGAGACGTTAAACCGAGGCCCCATCTGCTCTCTCAAGTGGACGTAAAAGATCCCGTGGCACTGTTTCAAAGAAGAGCAGGGAGTTATCCCCGGTGCCTTGGCCAATATTTATCCCTCAATCAACACAACAAAAAAAAACAGATTATCTGGTCATTATCACATTACTGTTTGTGGGAGCTTGCCGTGCACAAATTGGCTGCCACGTTTCCCACGTTTCAACAGTGACTACACTCCAAAAGTACTTCATTGACTGTAAAGCACTTTGGGATGACCGGTGGTCGTGAAAGGCGCTATATAAATGCAAGTCTTGCTTTAAATAACAAAAACTCCCTACAAAAATGTTAATAGGAGTTGGTTGAGGAAATCATTAAAAAGTAAACAACCGAACACCATGAGAATACAAGCAAACACTGGCACATTCCACTGCAAACACAACATCTTTAGCTGTGGATTACAGGCTATATTTAATTAAAGCTTTTTAAGCATTATTCTCAATGCTATGACTGAAACGTGTGAATGTAAATGCAGATTTGCTTCCAGAGACATAAAGCTGAAGCAGGTCACTGAAATTGGAAAAAGGCAAGACCACGGAGGCATTTGAAGGATAAGGATGTGGAAATTGATTCATAGGGCCGCAGAGAGCCGATGGAACCTGGCCTGGAGCAGTGTAATGGAAGTGCAGGGACTCAGCGGGTAAGCAATGTCATTCCAGGTGAGATGCAACTTATGAAGGATGAATGTGGTGGGACCAGCAAGGGCAGCTTTTCAAAAATAAAGCCTTGAAGTAAAAAAGTCCAGAATTCGAGTCCCTGCAGGAGAGGTAGCGACCAAGACAGGCAATGTTACAAAGATAAATGGCGGGAGTTTGGTGACAGGAACATATGCAGAGAAACAAACTCGGCCCAATATTAAATAGCACGCAGAGGCGCTGTACCACCGAAAGGAATCCGAGATGGCAAGTGGGAAGGCTGATGCAGTGAGGAACGGAGATGTTTAGAAGTTTACAGGAACCAAAAAGAATGATTCCAGCTTTTCCAATACTTGTATTAAGCTGGAGGAAATTTCGACAATGTCGAACGGATAGCTGGAGTGGTGAACAACTGCCTTAGAATCAAAAGAACTGGAAAGATAAAACCGAGCATAAATATTGAACCTGATCCCATGATTCTAGATAATGTCAATGAGGAGATACATAGTGAAGGAGGGGAGGAGAGGACTAAGGATGAAGCCCTGAGGAACATTAGCAGTGACTGCACAGTCTGAGGATGTATGGATGTGTTTTGTCTTTGGGACTGGTATGATCGGAACCAGGAGAAAAAGGTGAACCACTGAGAAATGTTAGAGGAGGATACAATGATCAATGGCATCCAAAGCAGCTGTAAGCTCAAGGAGGATGAACAAACTAGAGTCAAATAGAAGACAACATTCAGGACTTTGACAGGTGCAGATTCAAAGAATGGTGGGAGAGGTGGGTGTGTGTTTGCGAAAAACTGAAAAATGGGGAGAAGACAAAGCACATCAGGAAATAGTCACTGGGTGACACCAAGTTTTAAAACCCTATAGATCGCATGTGGCCTTTGGTAAGTTGCCGTTTAGCAAAAATGCTGTTGTTGGAAATGCACTTGTCTTGTACTTTTGTGAACATAATAACAGTGCACTGAAAATACTGAATGTGTGAAGCTCAGATGTTTGAGGAACATGCTAGTGTGTCATGTAAATGCAAGTCTTTTTTTGTTTTGTTATTGGCTTGACCTCAAACATTCCAGCTAGTCTCAGTTCAACGATCCTAAATTACAATTCAAATATTATCAGAGAGCAAACACCCAAGCCAATTACGTTTTACAAAGTCCTTCAGGAAGTACATGCAGTAAATTAGTTGATCCTTTTTCAACACGCTGTCAATTGAAAATAAGTAAAAAGACAGAAAAACAGTCAGTAAAAATTAAAAACCTTACAACCCAAAATGATTTTCAATTAACATTTTTTCGAGGTGCCAAGGTTATAGCTGAATGTCTCGTCTCTTCTTCCCTCCCCGCCCTCTCATCAACTCCACAACGACAGAAGAGGATCTGTTTCTCTTTGGAGTCGACTGAAATTTCGTCCAAAGGGTTCGATTTTATTGCAGGGAGGTCGTGGTTGGGCAATCCGGAGAGCTATCAGGAATTCCTGGATCATTATTAGAACGGAACAGGCTCGAGGGGTTGAATGGCCTATTCCCAGGCTCCTGGCTCAGCTTTCCCTGACAAAAAGCTAAACGCTTCTTAGCTGACAGTGTGTCATAACAGAAATCTAAATTATTGTAGAATAAAAATCAAGTATTTGTTGACTATTTACATTCATGAATTCCCAAGACTGAGGTACTTCAAATCATGAATACTTGTATTTGTAATAAAAACATTTTTTGCTTTTAAAGAATTTAATACAAACGACAATGTAACACTGGCCTAGATTTTCAGCCACTTACTGCTCCAACACACAATCATTTTCTACTGGATATTTCTAGCACAATCTGTACATTACATTGAGCTTCACTGCATCATATTCAGAGAATCAAAGATCTTCATCCTCATCTTCAAATTCCTCTTTTGCTTTGCCCTCCTTACCTTGGCGACCTTCAACTACATATCCCTGGTCGCACTATCGACTCCTCCAAAACTCGCCCACTTCCCATTCCCGCCTCCTTCATTGGCATCTGCTCCTTTAGCCACACTGCCCTAGCCTTCAAAAACCTCCTAAAGATCCTCCGTTTTGATAGTGCTTTTGCTTTTTTCCCTCCATACCCTTTCGGCCTCCTGCTTGTCCACTCGATATTCACCACCCTATAAAATGCACTCAGATGTCTCGCTCTCTCTATGTTAGAACAGCTACTGAAATACGTGGGGAAGTGTGAAATTATCCACTTTGGCAGGAACAATGGAAAAGCAGAATATTTTTTAAAAAGGCGAGACACGAGTAAATGTTGGTATACATAAGGAATTTGGGGGTCCTTGTACACGAATCACAAAAAATTTAACATGCAGGTACAGCAAGCAATTAGGAAGGCATATGGTAGGTTAGCCTTTATTGCAAGGGGGTTGGAGTATAAAAAGAGTAAGGAAGTCTTGCTGCAATTGTTTCGGGCTTTGGTGAGACCACACCTGGAGTACCCAAGAAAGGATATACTTGCCTTCGACTGGGTACAACAAATGTTCACTGATTGATTCCTGTGACGAGAGGGCTGTCCTAGGGAGGAGAAGTTGCGCAGTATGGGCCTGTATTCTCGAGTTCAGGAGAATGAGAAACCATCTCGCTGAAATGTATACAATGCTTACAGGGCTTGACAGGATAGATGCTGAGAGGCTATTTCCCCATGGCTGGCATGTCTAGAACACGAGGTCATAGTCTCAGGAGAAGGGGTTGGCCATTTAGGACTGAGATGAGCAGAAATTTCTTCACTCAAAAGGGTTGTGAATCTTTGGAATCCTCTACCGGAGGGGGGGTGAATGTTCAGTCAATGAGTATATTCAAGACAAAGATCGATAGATTTTTGGGCACGAAGGGAATCAAGGCATACATGGATATGGCAGAAAAGTGGAGTCGATGTAGAAGTTCAGCCATGATCTTATTGAATGGCGGAGCAGGCTCGATGGGCCATATGGCCTTCTCCTGCTCTTATTTCGTATATTATGTAATATAAAATGCTGTTATAGTTTCTTCAATGCCGCTGAATAATGCTAAATAAATTATTCTCCATGTTGAGTTACAGATCCTCTTTCTCTTTCACTTCCCTCTCACCATCAAGTTACAGTGCTCACTGATGCAAACACTGTTGCACAGTCAGCACAAAAAAGACGACAAGACTCTACAAGAAAAAGTCACAGGCACAAACACCTCAAGAAACAGGAGGGAAAAAATTCTATATCACACATTGGGCTCAATTTTCCCCAATGTCGTTTTTTGGCGTATTGCAAGAGTTATGCCTGTTTTTTTGGCCCCGGCAGCTCCAAAAAAAAACTTGCAAGTTTCCCCGTTCTAATTTTTGAAATTGGCGCCGAGCAGTCTGTCCTTTAACTTCGGGGGGGGGGGGGGGGGGGGTGGGGGGGTGGAGCCTAATGCCTGCGCTGAAAAAAACGATACTTCCCCACCCCCACTTCTGCACATGCGTGGGGAAAAAAAACAACTTTTTTTTACGTGGCTGCTATGGCGCGCATGTCCAGTACACCTTCCGGTCTGCATGCGTCCATTTTTAAAGAGTCAGTTGTGTGCAAGAACGTTAATTCTCAGTAAAATCGGAGCTGCAATACAATATGCAATGCAGGTCAAGGACCAAGAATTTCCCACAAGATGAAGTGGAGGCACTGGTTACTGTAATTGAGGCCAGATGGCACGAGCTGGACACCAGCAGAGGTCACATAAAAGTTTCACCAAAAGAAAAGAAGAAACACTGGAACCAACTTGCAGAAGATGACTGTGCAATGGTGACCACCCTGAGGTCTGGAGGTCAGTACAAAAAGAAGTGGTCAAGTAGTTAGTGTAAATAATATTTTCATTTATTCACTGGAATTGCAATTGTAAATGTGACCATCCTCTCTAAAAAGTTAGATTTTCATTTTTGCAGAGGAAGGTGGCACACAACAAAAGGGAAAGAACTCGAACAAGGGGAGGCCTGGCAAATCTGCACCCACTGACACATTTGGAAGACAGGGTCGCTACTTTGATGGGTCCTGCCTGGAGAAAGCAACCGCCACTGCACAAGCTGGGCCCACATTCGAGGGAGAGGGTAAGTCCTGCAAATTCCAGAGTTTGACTTTGCTAAATGTTAAGTACTGCGCGGGCTAGCCATGCTTTGGGTTAATGTGGATGTCGCCATCAGCTATGCTTCGGTTGATGCAATGTGCTATCATTCATTGTGGTCCTTCAAATGAGCCTGCTGCCTGCGCTGTGTGTACCTACTCAAGCCACCCTGCCCCCTCCTCTGCTGCTAACTATTTGTCTGTTCTGTTATATTTTGCAGAAATTAAGGCCAACCCTGACGAGGCTGAAGCCGATGCAGAAGATGATTCAGACACGGGTGAGCCTGAAGAGGAGAACATCTTCCAATCCCATCTTCCAGACCAAGAGCATGGGGGTGAGGGGGAGGGGCAAGGGAGGTGATGGATGAAGCCCCCCACACTGTTGTACTCACTCTGGAGGTGGTGCAGGTGCCACCCATTGAGGTGCCAGGCCCTTTCCTGAGTGGTACGAATGTTGGGACATTCCATGGTTTCTCACAGTCCGAGACTGGGGATTCCAGTGGAGTGCAGCGAGGCACTCCCAGGGCCCCACCGTCCGAGGCTGCGGGTCCCAGTGGGATGCAGCGAGCCACACCCAGGATGAGGAGGGGAAGGAAAGCTGAGGTGCAGGATCTAACAGATGTGGTTCAGATGATGGCAATGAGTGCAAAGAGCATTGACCTTACTTGATCACTCCTGAACACCATCATTGGGGTGGGTGATGAGGTATCGGGACTGTCGGAAGAAGTAAACACACTCTCAAGAAATGGGAACACTGTCTGGGCACGAGCGAGGGAATGTTGCAGGTAGTTGATTCCCTCCTTCATGTGCCTTGACAGTGTATGTCAGAGTTAGCTGCTGCAAGAAGGAAACAATCCCAGACCCCACTGAGCCTTCAGACAGCAAAGCGTTCACGGATGAGCTGCTGGCACAAGGCTCGAGCAATCGTTAAAGGGGCACAACGGCCTGCCCTGCTCAGCCGTCATGCTCCGGGTTCAGGTAGTTGCATGGCTTCCTTGTCCTCCTCCTCATCTACATCTTCCTCCTCATCAGCTACTCTCACCTCAGGTGTGCCTCATGATGGCTAAGTTATGGAGCACACAACAGTGAACTGACCGACAATCTCCGGAGAATATTGCAAGTAGACTCCGGAATGGCCCAGGTATCAGAAACACTGTTTCAAGATGCCAATGGGTCTCTCTATTATGCTGCATGTCGCAATGTGTGACATGTTGTACTCACGGTCAGCTTCCGTCCGGGTTACGCGTAGGGATGTCATGAGCCAAGTGGCGAGGCCATACCATACCCTTTGTCTCCCAGCAGCAAGCTCTGCCCTTTTGGCTGCTGCTGAAATAGCAGATAAAGCGCTCTCACGTAGGATGAACGCATCATAGGTGCTCCTAGGGTATCTTGCATCAACTGACATGATGCGATGCATGTCGTCACACAAGAGCTGCGCATTCACGGAGCGGATGCCTTTTCTGTTGCTATACATCTCGGAATCCTCCAAAAAGGTGCTTTACAAAGCGATGTGGGTACAATCAATGCAGTCCTGTACCTTTGGGAAGCCAGCAATCCTGGAGAAACCCACAGCCCTGTCACGCATTGCCTGGGCAGTCATGGGGAACTCTATGTAGTCATTCCTCTGGGAATATAGTGCAGCATATCACCTGCCGAATATGTGTTGCATGTTGAGAAATGGCGCGCACATCCCCAGTTGTGGCCTGGAATTATCCAGATGCATAAAATGAAAGCGCAGCTATAACCTTCACTTCAACTGACAAAGTAGTCCTCCTGACACTTCTAGGTTGCAGATCTGCTTTTACTAACTCTCAGATCTCGGTTACAACTTATTTGCAGAAACGCAGCCTTCTCACACAATCTGCATCATTCAAGTGCGGGTATGAACGCCTGTCTCGATATGCCCGATGTGGGCAAGGCCTCCTGCCCATTATCCTAAGTGCTCCGAGGTTCCTTATGCGATGACATCGAATCAATCGTCTCTTCCGCAGCACCATCATGCAGAAGGCTTGCACAAGGTATGGCAGTGTCAATATTGCCCCCATGATTAAATTGTAGCTTTGCAAGAAGCTCAAAACAGTAGGACAAGATGTTAAAGCTCCTTCCCTCTCTGTCGCTCCCAAAGGACAACGCCCTAGTATGGACAACACCCTGGTCTGTGCATGCGCAATAGGCTTCTTCGAACAGGAAGCCAAGCATTCAATGAGGACATTTGGGGCAACGAAGTCTAATGCAATTCTTTAATTTTAGATTTTTTTTCAAACTACCACCCCACCACCAACCAAACGTCTCCTCACCGGGCTCTCGGGTCAGCCGGCAGAATCGCTCCCTCACCCGGACACAGGGGCTCGGCGTTCCCCCCCCCCCCCCCCCCTCACCCCCTCACCCCGGTCCCAGGCTTCTTTTGAAGCTGCTGTACAGTGTAAGGGTTCTCATCCCTTCAGTTCGGCTTCCACCGCGGCCCCCCCAACCCTGGGCTTCTTTTGAAGCTGAGCCCTGAGCCGGTGTCCGGGCGAGGGAGCGATTCTGCCAGCCGACGCTCCGACCCTCGAGCCCGCTAAGGAGACATTCTGTGGTGGCGTTGCACTTTGTGTGCTGGTTTTTCTTAAGTGCCCAGAAGGTTTTTTTTGGGAGCAGTCACATATGCCATGCAAGAAAAAATGTAAATTGGCCGAACTTGCTTAAATGTGAAAAACTGGCGCAGACATCAGGTTATGACGCAAAAAAAATCCTAACCTAAAAAAATCGTAACTGAGTTAAGTTGGTGCAGAAACTTTGGGGAAACTTGAATATTTTAAATTTACACTAAAAAAAGCAGTGCACGCCAAAAAAATGGCACAGATAATGGGGGGAAATTAGGCCCTTTAGAAAGGATTTTTTTTTAAGTCAATATTTCTAATCTCCATACAGGCTTCTCCTGTATCAATAGGCCATCTAATTGAACCCTGGATGTCCCTGGGAGCAATTAGCTCCCCAGTTGACCCCCAAAAAACTCCATGACATTTGCACCTGAAATAATTCATAAAATAAATTACAGCTGAAGAATTTTAACTTCCAGCAGTAACAATAATTAAGACTCCGACTGACATCAGGGTGTGCCTATTTATATTAGTCCTGCACATGGAGTACACGTGATGGTCTTAAAAGTAATGGCCAAGTTAAACAACTCCACTGCCTAGCCTCCAACTTCCCAAATGCAATGACAAGATCAGTCGCTACAACATGATATTTCAGCTACATGACTCTTGCCTAATGTCCCCAGTGTTTGCTTTTACAAGTAGCAGAAGAGGTATGAACATTGAATGAACATTTCAAACAGTTTGCTTAAAATTAGGGGACCACACCTCTTTATTCTTGATCATGATAATGCTGATCAAATTCCAAATGAGACAGGAAAAGTTATTATTTCAACACCATCGAGCTGTGCGTGCGGTATTTGCTAAAGCGAGTAGTCACATGTTGGAATAGAATGATTCAAGAAACCAATGGACAACTAATCCCAGCATTACTGAACATTAAAACCACCTGACATAGCAACCCCATTCTAAATGTCTGAAAGATAGAAAGACTTGCATTTATATAGCACCTTTCACGCCCACGGGACGTCTCAGTGTTTTACAGCCAATGAAGTACCTTTTGGAGTGTAGTCACTGTTGTAATGCTATAATCATGGGCAAACAATGAAACACAAGCAACTTTTAACGAGCACAGATGCACAACCCGCCCCGCCCACACCCACACCTTGGATTTAATCTTTTCTTTTTCAACTTACCTTTATTGGTTTGTGCCTCTGTGAGTTTCTCTCTTTCTCCTTTGGCTTTACCTGTAGCAAACATAAATATATTCATTAATGGAATGCCCCAGCCAGGAGGTTTAGTGCGTCTGTAGTTATCATAAAGTTTGCCTTAGAAACATAGAAAATAGGTGCAGGAGTAGGCCATTTGGCCCTTCAAGCCTGCACCACCATTCAATATGATCATCGCTGATCATGCAATTTTAGTACCCCATTCCTGCTTTCTTTCCATACCCCTTGATCCCTTTAGCAATAAGGGCCACATCTAACTCCCTTTTGAATATATTTAACGAACTGGCCTCAACGACTTGGTGCTGGTGTGCACTACTCGATACACTTCCAATGAACAATCTGGGGATTTAACTATGTATTTTCAGGTACGTGTATATTTAGCAGAACAGGGATTGGCAAAAAGGTCGAGAACCAGAGGACATAGATTTAAGGTGATTGGCTAAAGAACCAAAGGCGACACAAGAATAACGTTTTTTTTTTAATTTTAATAGATAGCGAGTGTTTAGGATCTGGAATGCACAGCCTGAAAGGATGGTGGATTCAATCACGGCTTTCAAAAGGGTGTTGGATAAGTACCTGAAAGAAAAAAATTGCAGGGCTATGGGGAAAGGGCGGGGGAGTGGGACTAGCTGAGGTGCTCTTGCAGAGAGCCGGCACGAGCTCGGCGGGCTGAATGGCCTTCTTCCGTGATGTAACCATTCTATGATTCAGGGAAAGATCTTACAATAATCTACTATCCCAGCGAGGGAATAAATCTGAAATTTGAGGTCCCAAATCTAATATTGGGTTATTTACACTGGGCAGAATGCTAACTGTTGTTTTAATGCACTGTATGGAAAAAGATTAATAATTTTCACATTTGACATTTTTCCGAGGCACAAATGGAGAACGTTTACTCAAATTTGCTAAAGTGACTGAACCTGGTTAATGGTGCAGATAGATGTTGCCTACACGAAAGGAGAATGGCCAAGAACATCCACCACAAGACTTGCACGCAGCATATTCCTGACATCTTTATATGTATCAAATCATTTTTGTTTTGAGTCTGTGCATTTAAGAGAATGTCATTGCTGAGCATAAAGTTACATCCTCCAAGCTGCGAATGGTGAACAGCAGAGCAAGATTTCAAGGGAAAAGGTAATACAGGAGAAAAATAAAGTTACAGGAACAATAATGAGATCAAACTTGATAGCTTTAAAGCATTACATAGAAAGAAAAGTGGCCAAGTGGTCCATTGCTGAGTACTGATATCCATTCTCAATACATTATAATGGAAAGCGCACTGCACTTAACAGATGGAATTGAGTGATTGTGATCTAATCGGGCAACACCAGAGTGGAGGAATGCACTGCGCCAAATTTCTGATCTCAGCCGTGCTGCTTTGCGCTTTTGGGAAGATGAAATCCTGAAATTGCAGGAGACTGAGGGGTGGGGAGGAGGAGATGGAAAAATATTTTTAAAGTGTCCCTCCTCGTAGCCAGCAAGAAAACAGCATTGGTAGTGGCCTGGCAAAAAGCTCCTTGCCCTCCCAGATACAGCAGATGCCTGGCACAGAATGGAGGCAAGGAAAAACAGAGGACAGAAAATTGAGGGGTCAGGAGGGGAAACAGGTTGTCGTTTAAACAAAAAGTTGCAATCTTAACCCTAGGGTTCAAATCATATTCGCAAGACAGCTGTATTTGACCTCTCGTCTTTTGGATGAGACGTTAAACAGGGGTCCTGTCTGCTCTCACAAGTGGACGCAAAAGATCCCATGGCACTATTTCCAACAGCAGGAGAGTTATCCCTGGTGTCCTGGCCAATATTTATCCCTCAATCAACATAACAAAAAACAGATTATCTGGTCATCATCACAGCGCTGTATGTGGGAGCTTGCTGTGCGCAAATTGGGTGCCGTGTTTCCCACATTACAACAAGTGACTACACTCCAAAAGTACTTCATTGGCTGTAAAACACTTCGAGACGTCCGGTGGTCATGAAAGCACTACATAAATCCAAGTCTTTCTTTCTTTGCTACTTGGGATGTCATTTGAATCTCTGATTTAGATGATAGCAGCAGCCACTCTCTTGTGTCCTAGTAAACTACCTGATGGGCAGTTAAATAAATAAACTCTGAATATTGGTCACTTGATGCCATCTGTCCTATTTATTGTGTGTTATTATTTCACTTACAGTCCAGCACACACCAAGCTCGGGCCTAACACTAAAACAAGTGTTAAAAGAAATATGTACTATAAATTACAACAAATTACCATAATGGGATGATCACAGTTCTACTAATGTTCTTTAAAACCAAAAATCAAGCGTCAGCGTTTTATCAGAACTGCCTTGCACATCTGTAATTCATCATCCCTTGTCCTACATACAACGGACAATAAATTTGCACTCCTTACTTAATTCATCAAACCAGTCAGCATATGTACATTTGAGTATAAAATTATAGTATTTAAAAAGAGCCAGGCTACACAACAGATGTTTGCAAATTTTAAACAAGAAAATAGCATGGTGCAGAGGCAAAGAGTTGAAGATGATCGCTGGGTGTGATTCTTCTTATGCGCTTCCTGCCTGCCATGTAGAAATGTCTCATTGGCCTTGTGCAGTAAAAGTAACAGTGAGGCTATCAGCGCCCACCGTTATTAAAGTGTAAATCGGACAGCAGCTTCTAGCTACTGTACATGCGCAGTTGGAAGCAGAAATCAGGAATTTTATGCATAAACTTTGCACATGTAAATTGGCTTAATGACCATAACCTAATCCATTTTCCACCCCAGTTACAAAAGCTCATAAACTGCCTCAACAGCATGACTCTGTGGTCGAGGGGGTCGTTCGGCCCGACTGCCTACCTTTCTTGCGCGGCTATGTTCGTGCCCGGTATCCTTGGAGATGGAGCACGCGGTGCCCACCGGTACGCTAGCAGCCTTCCACGAGAGGTGGGCATTGGAGGGACTGGAGTGCGTCATCACCCCCGGAAACAAGATATTGGTTTGACTTGTTACGGTTCATTTGAATTTTGGTTAATTTACAGGTTTTATTGGTTGTACCTTTTTAACAAGGGGGCACATGGTTGACTTTTAATGATGAAATGAAAGAGTCAACAGCATGACTCTACATGAACATTGGTCTCCCAGATCAGGACCAGCAATGGGAGGGTTGGAGCAGTGACAGTGTAAGTACTACTGGATGCAATCAAAGAACTGCGAATAGCGTGCTCTGAACTGCCCTGCAGAATTATAATTTTTTTTTCTAAATCAAGCATGTATAAAGGTAGTTTTAGTTTCCATTTCGCCAGACTAATGCAACTTTTGTTTCAAACTGAGCATCAGCACCCTTTGTAAACTGCTGATTCTGCGCCTAGTTCCATACTCAAGTTCAAGCTCTGCCAGGTGGAGAAGGGGAAGGAAACCAATGCATTGTAAAAAAAATCTATCACTTGTTTTTACATAATTGTCATATTCTGCATACACAATTATCCTACTTAGCACTGTAGGTAATTACACACCTCTACATCTGCAACACTTATAACCATATATCTGTAATGATATGTTACACCCTGTGGTAAATGTCAAAACCAGGAAATACAATCTGACAGGTAATCCTTCAGAGCATAACCCATGAGTGGTCAGACCAGTCTCAGACGAGGCAGATTCAGACTTTTAGAAGATTGTACAAAATGTCAATACAGTGCAACTTGTACCCATGCTTTCAAACCAACACAAAAATGGTCATAATTTTAGAGATAGGGTGCAAAATTTGTTATACCTTACCATCCCTTCTGTTTCAATGAAACAAAAACTATTTCAAAAGAACATACAACTTCCCAGAATGACATTCGGGAACTTATTTTCTGGTCTAATAACTTGTAGCTCCAGGGCCCATGGACCTCCTGCTTAAGCTCGCCACTAATGTTCCCTTGAACTGGCTGCGCGCCAATTTAAATATTGCCGCATGCACAATTTTTCTCGTATAAAAGCCGGTATGCGACCTGGATGGGACCTCCAGAGCACTGCGGGGCCGTGCAGCTTAAACGGGAACATTGCTCACCACTCATCGTCCACAGTCAGAGCACGGTATTACCACAGGAATAATGGAAAGCAAAGAACCAAAAGATAGTTTTCAATCATCGGGGCATAAAACACAGCTCTCCCTTACCCAGCGCTCCAGGAGACTGCCTAAGAAAAGACCCAGCACTTCTAGCACAGAAACTCAAGGCACCTTCAAAAGATAGAGGCCTTTAAGATTATGAAAAGATTTGACACAGTAGATGTAGAGAAGTAGCTTCGACTTGTTTCCCTGAAAACTAGGGGCCAGAAATATTAAAAGACTTGCATTTATATAGCGTCTTTCACGACCACCGGACGTCTCAAAGTGCTTTACAGCCAATTAAGTACTTTTGGAGTGTAGTCACTGTTGTAATGTGGGAAACACAGCAGCCAATTTGCACACAGAAAGCTCCCACAAACAGCAATGCGATAATGACCAGATAATCTGTTTTTGTTATGTTGATTGAGGCAGCGTGGAGGCCCCAACCTTCGAGAGACCATCAGCAGCAGGTCGGGGCCATAAAAGGAGCAGAGGTGCAGTGGCCCAAGAGCAATGTGGAGGCAGGGAGCAGCGCGAGCTGATGCAGGAGGGCAACAGCAGCGAAGAGTGACGTCAGCAAGGTCCAGGTCGGTGATTGGAGCGTGGGCAGATACAGCAGGAGCGGCGAGGTCAGGCGAAGGAGCTGAGAGAGATTGTGGAGGGATGTGATCAGGGCCCAGGGGAGGTGTGAGTTCAAGGCCAGGGGCCCAGGGGCAGCACGGGCCAGCACACTGCGATATGTGAGCAGACTAGGCCCGAGCAGCAGAGCAGGTCTCCAGTTATCTTGGGTAAGCCTTGCCACTGGACCAAGACCTAGCTCTGTCAAGCCCGTGTGGTGGCTGGTGTGCAACGGCCACCACACATTAAAAAAAATCCACGCAAAGGCATCTTCCACCCTTGAGGATGTAGTTCGGGTTCTTCTTTCAAAGCACCTGTGAACTCATCCTTTTTTTTGGTGTGGAAGCAAGTCATCCTCGTTTCAAGGGACCGCCTATAATGATGATGAGGGATAAATAACAGGTCACTTGGACATGTGTGTATTAATTAAGGAAAGCCAGTACAGATTTGTTAAAGGCAAATCATATTTAACCAACTTGATCGAGGTTTTTGATGAGGTAAGAGAGGGTCGATGAGAGCAATGCGGTTGACATGGTGTATATGGATTTCCAAAAGCCGTTCACCAAAGTGCCACATAATAGGCTTGCCAGCAAAGTTGATGTTATGTATTCATGCTTGGGGTCACCAGACACCAGGGGGCACCACTGTCAGAGGTCATCGAACTGTATGCGCGCGTGCGCGGTCACTGGTATAGAAGTGCGGGTACCAGGTCACGCGGGTTACTTTGGACGCGAATAAAGTTGGACGAGGTTTACACTTGAGGCAGTTTACAGTAACAAGTCTTTTGAGTCATTACATTCATTGCAGTTGAAGCCCATGGAATAAAAGGGACAGTGGCAGTCTGGATATGAAATTGGCTAAATGACAGGAAACAGAGTAGTGGTGAACGGTTGTTTTTCGGACGGGAGGAAGGTACACAATGATGTTCCCCAGGAGTCAGTTCTAGGACCACTGCTTTGCTTGATATATATTAATGACTTGCATGTGGATGTACAGGGCACAATTTCAAAATTTGTAGATGAAAAAAAACTTGGAAGTATAGTGAACAGTGAGGAGGATAGTGATTAAAGAGGACACAGACAGGCTGGTGGAATGTGATTAAGCATGAGGGGGGGGAAATATAAACTAAAGGGTACAATCCTAAAGGAGGTGCATGAACTGGGTATATGTGCACAAATCATTGAAGGTGGCAGGGCAGGTTGAGAAAACAGTTAAAAAAGCTTACGGGATATTGGGCATGAATAGAGGTATAGAGTACAAAAGCGTGGAAATTATGATGAACCTGTATAAAACACTGGTTCGGCTTCAACTGGAGTACTGTGTCCAATTCTGGGTACCACACTTTTAGGAAGGATGTGAAGACCTTTGGAGAGGGTGCAGAAAATATTTACGAGAATGTTTCCAGGGATGAGGGACTTCAATTACATGGATAAACTGGAGAAACTGGGGTTGTTCTCCAAGAGCAGAGAAGGTTTGAGAGGAGATTTAATAAAATTGTTCAGAATCATGAGGAGTCTGGACAGTGTAGATAGAGAGAAACTGTTCCCATTGGCAGAAGGGTCAAGAACCAGAGGACACAGATTTAAAGTGATTGGCAAAAGAACCAAAGGCGACATAAGATAAAACTTTTTTTTTTAAAACACAGCGAGTGTTTAGGATCTGGAATGCACAGCCTAAAAGGGTGGTGGAGGCAGACTCAATCACTGCTTTCAAAAGAGAGTTGGATAAGTACCAAAAAGAAAAAACTTTGCGGGGCTACGGGGAGAGGGTAAAGAGAGTGGGACGCGCTGAGGTGCTCTTGCAGAGAGCTGGCATGGGCTCGATGGGCCAGATAGCCTTCTTCCGTGCTGTAACCATTCTATGATTCTATGACCTACCTAAAGAAATGGGTTCCGCTGGTTCCTTCCGAGTCAACGGCATGAATGCCAAAAGGTCTGACACAATCAAGCAGATGCACATAATCGCCTGAGGACCTCCCTTTTCTGGCTGATTAAACGCAATCAATCCAATGGAAGATTACCGGACCAACAAACACTTGGGTTGCGATACCATTGGATCAGTGGTGGTCAGATCATTAGTGGGTGCTGTCAGTGGCAGAGACCATGTATCTGCTGTCAATGGCACTCCAGAGAGTTGAAAGCACCTGGACATTTGTTCAGCAGGAAACATGCCCATTCCACAGCAATAACATCCCTCATCACACTGGGCAGATAAATCCACCCCTAAAAGAAAAATCACTTATTTTTCAATAAAAGGGACAATGTCACCACCTGGTCAGGTTCTGGTTAGCAGTGTTCCTGGAACAAGAAAGAAAGAATGCGTTCCATAAACTGCTGGCCTCTGCAAGAAATCTTCCACAGCAGATGCTCATAAATGTTGCAACATGAACTTTGATTTTTTTTCCCCCTTTTTTCCCCCAAATGATTTTACCAAGTTTCACAATTAGCAACACATTGGTATCAAGTAATCGAGTGCCATTACGGTCACTCTTCGTGCTACAAACCAGACAAAATACTTCAGTCATCAAAGCACCTTTAAATGATGTTGCATTTCACTTGAGGAAGAACAAAACAAAGGTTACAACTATTTTCTCTTCCTTCTGGCAGTGAAATTGTGGTGCCAGGCATAGCAGTCAGACAACATCATCAAGCAACTGGCAGTAGCTCTTTTAACTGGAAGTCCATATCTGGAGGGGGTTCATTTCACATTATGTCCATTTGATGGACGAAAACCAAAGTTAAATGTTAGCTCCCCACTGGAGGGCAAGCATCGCAATTTGATATGTACCCAGATTTTACTTTTAAATGGCTTTACTTAACTTAAGATCTTCGAATGTACTGTACAAGCTACAATGTAACGACTCTAAAAAAGACTTGCATTTATATAGCACCTTTCACGACCATCGGACGTCTCAAAGCGCTTTACAGTCAATGAAGTATTTTTGAAGTGTAGTCACTATGGAATGTGGGAAACGCGGCAGCGAACTTGAGCACAGCAAGCTCCCACAAACAGCAATGTGATAATGACCAGAGAGATAATCTGGTTTTTGTGATGCTGAATGAGGGCTAGATATTGGCCAGGACCCCGGGGATAACTCGCCTGCTCTTCTTCGAAATAGTGCCATGGGATCTTTTACGAGGGGGCAGACGGGGCCTCGGTTTAATGTCTGATGAGAAAGACAGCACTTCCAACCATGCAGTGCTCCCTCAGTATCGTACTGGAGAGTCAGCCAAGATTTATTTTTGTGCTCAGAGGCGAGTGCGCTTCCCACTGTGCCACGACTAAAACCAAATATATTTGGGGAATTTATCAAGGAACTTTGCAAGGCCTGCTAAGCAGCAGCACAGTATATCCTCAGGCAATTTACAACAGCCACAGGATAGTCTCGGAAGATGTACATACGCAAACCATATATTTGAAAAGAAAGTTCATTATTGTTGCCTTTTTATGCTTCCGTTTTTTAATGTGGTTTATTGCACAATGACTAATCCAGTGGCCTCAAACCTCAACTCTGTGCTATATTAAGACTGCATCTCCTCAGTGAAATTACCTCACCTCTCCTTGATGTCTCAACCAAGATGGTCATGCTCAAACTGCAAACTAACCAGGCGAGAAAATCAGAAGCAAACCAAATCCTTAATGCCCATGGTACAATATACCAAGACCCACGACTAACTCAATGGCACTTTTCACTGCCAAATTTGCTTTCGACTTCCGATCAGTCTCGCTTCCTTTTGAACAACATTTCCTGTAACAATTGTTTTGTAACAGTCACATCACACAGTAGTTTTCAACCTATGCAGATTATCAATGTCAATCTTACAATCTTTCACAATTGGATGCAATTTACAAATGGACACGTGCACTTACACTTTGTTGTAAACAAACCAACTCAAACACATCAAAATCATGCTTTACCAAACTGGCCATGAAGGGATAACTCCAAGATGCTCACTAGCAGGACTTGTATTTTCTTGTAAACACCATAGCACAAACCAATGTGTTGATTCAACAATGGCTTGCCGCAGCCTTTTATATACAAATATTGTTTTCTTTTAAAACCTGCCATGACTGAATACAATCAAAAAAAAGACACCATAATAAACTTGAATGCATTTGGTTTGTAAGGAAATTTTGCACCATAAAAATTTGGACAGCCACAATTCTGCTTGGGGTGCTCTGTGGTTGGGGGGGGGGGGCGGGTGGTGGGGGGGGGAGGAGGTCTACAAGAAGCTTAATTCTGCATCTAACCCATGCCAAAGCTCACCTGGGAGTGATCATTCCATTCTCCCACAGGAACATCTTGAAGAGGGCAAAAAATTCACCCATTCATTTTTTTTTAAATGGTGTACATAACGATACCCCATATGAAAGAATAATGCCATATATGGTATGGGGGGGGGGAAATGGAGACAATGAACAAGAAATAAAAAATTATTCTGGTGCAAATATATCAAGGAAGTATTTGTATTTAATATAAAAAGTCAGTTTTATCTTATTTATGTGTTCCTTTCTTTTCCCAACTCAAATCACCTCTTTTGCTTTCTTCTCCAATTGCTTATGTTACTGAGCTTGTCCTAGTACCTTATTTGTCTCTGGTTTCTTACCCACCAATCCGCCTCTCAATACAACAGTTTTCCCCCTTTTATCCTCGAACTACCTTTCCCAAGTTGTCTCCGTGAGAATTTAAATTAGTCTGCTTAGTAGCTTTTCCATCAGATCTTGCAAATGGATTCATTGACTTCAGCATCATTTACTTCCCAGTTTCAGTTCCCATCAGTCCAATCTCTAATAATGTCTGGGCATAAGTATTCCTGGAGTTCTTTAAGAGGCAACTCTCTCTGTCGTATCCTCCCAGAGAGGCCTGTTTGAGGAACATGCTCGATGGACCAGAGGGTTTTTACCTTTCCGTCATTGTCTGTATGTTAGCATGAACTAGCCTCTGATTGTCCTTGGCTTCAAGATGCATCTTTGTTTTTGACGTCCCTGTCCCTATTTTGATGGCAACAATTACTTCTGGTTTAAATTCAAGCCAAAAATGCAACTGCCTCCTAGCAGGCTGTATCCTATGCACCCCTCCCTTCATACCATTCAATTTATATGTGCTTTGGACCTATTCAGTGACTACACGCCAAAAGTATGTCATTGGCTGTAAAGTGCTTTGAGACGTCCGATGGTCGTGAAAGGCGCTATATAAATGCAAGTCTTTCTTTCTTTATTCTTTTATTCATTGCTGGATTTCCTTGACTGACTTTGATTGCCCGAGGGGGTCGGAGGAGTTTTTTCTCGTTTCTTGCCTCTCCCAGGAGATTACATGGCTTTGGCAGAGGGGGCGGGAGATAGGAAACATCTAGTCACAATGCTGCAGGCATCGTGAGTGTGGGGCAGGCTTGGATTACCAGCTGGTCTTTCCCGATCTGTCATTTTCGTATGCTCGTTTTGATTGAATACCAGAAAAAGCTCCTGTGAGCATTATCCAGTTTTAAACATCTCGGGTTCTCCATTTTCCTTACTTTTATCCCTACCCACATTGTTTACATTCCCTCAAGCATCCTTGTGTAACAGACTCAACAATTTGTGCCATTAAGATTCCTTCTTGCTTAGCCATCAGAGAGCATGTCAAGTAAGGTACAAAATGGGGTGCATCAGGTTCTACTGCTTTACGAGAATAATACTCTGCAGCAGCAAGACTTGACGGGATACTGGCAAAACCTATGGATATACGTCTGCCTGATTCCAGTGTTACTGTAACCTGGAACTTGAAGATACAGCTGCAAATGTGAGAAGGAAGCATCTCAACTGCTGCAAAACTCAACCTAGGTTTACCATGAAAGGTAGAGGGTCACTGAGAACTATACCTTATTGAAGTGTATAAAATTATGAGGGGCCTAGATAGAGTAGATAGGAAGGACCTATTTCCCTTAGCAGAGAGGTCAATAACCAGGGGGCATAGATTTGAAGTAATTGGTAGGAGGTTTAGAGGGGATTTGAGGGGACATTTTTTCACCCAGAGGGTGGTGGGGGTCTGGAACTCACTGACTGAAAGGGTGACAGAGACAGAAACCCTCACCACATTTAAAAAGTACCTGGATATGCACTTGAAGTGCCGTAATCTACAAGGCTACAGACAAAGAGCTGGAAAGTGGGATTAGGCTGGATAGCTCTTTGTTGGCCGGCTCGGTCACAATGGCAAAAATAGCCGCCTTCCGTGCTGTAAATTTCTAGGATTCTATACAGCAACATGGCTCCTTTCATGAGATTCACAGGCATGGCATCAGCTACACTGATGAGCCTCGACTTATCAAACAGTTCAGCACAAGAATAAGTCCAGGGCCCAGACTCTTTGGCATTAAAATGGGGCAAATGAAAGGCAATCTTATTAAAGTACAAGATACTAATTGTAATAGAAAAGTTAATTGTGAGCACTGTTACAATAATTAAACAATGACAACAGGACAAGGGGACGTAGGTTAAAACAAAACTGGTAAGGAGCCAGACAAAAAGCAGGAAACGATAGACCAGTTAGCCTAACATCTGTGGTTCGGAAAATGTTGGAGTCCATTATTAAAGAAGCAGTAGTAGGACATTTGGAAAAGTAAAATTCGGTTAGGCAGAGTCAGCGTGGATTTATGAAGGGGAAGTCATGTTTGACAAATTTGCTGGAGTTCTTTGAGGATGTAACGAACAGGGTGGATAAAGAGGATGTGGTGTATTTGGACTTCCAGAAGGCATTTGACAAGGTGCCACATAAAAGTTCATGGGGTTCAGGGTAATATATTAGTATGGATAGAGGATTGGCTAACGAACAGAGAACAGAGAGTCGGGATAAATGATTAATTCTCTGGTTGGCAACCAGTAACTGGGATGCCGCAGGGATCAGTGCTGGGACCCCAATTATTTACAATCTATAGTAACTTCTTGGAAGAAGGGACTGAGTGTAACGTAGCCAAGTTTGCTGACGATACAAAGATGGGAGGAAAAGCAATGTGTGAGAAGGACACACAAAATCTGCAAAAGGACATAGACAGGCTAAGTGAGTGGGAAAAAATTTGGCAGATGGAGTATAATGTCAGAAAATGTGAGGTCATGCACTTTGGCAGAAAACAATCAAAGAGCAAGTTATTATTTAAATGGAGAAAGATTGCAAAGTGCCGCAGTACAGCGGGACCTGGGGGTACTTGTGCATTAAACACAAAAGGATAGTATGCATGTACAGCAAGTGATCAGGAAGGCCAATGGTATCTTGGCCTTTATTGCAAAGGGAATGGAGTATAAAAGCAAGGATACAGCCATACAAGGTTTTGGTGAGGCCACACCTGGAATACTGCATGCAGTTTTGGTTTCCATATTTACGAAAGGATATACTTGTTTTTGGAGGAAGTTCAGAGAAGGTTCACTAGTTTGATTCCGGGGATGAGGGGGTTGACTTATGGAGGAAAGGTTGAGTAGGTTGGGCCTCTATTCATTGAAGTTCAGAAGAATGAGAGGCAATCTTATCGAAAAGTATAAGATTATGAGGAGGCTTGACAAGGTGGATGCAGAGAGGATGTTTCCACTGATGGGGGAGACTAGAAGTAGAGGGCATGATCTTAGAATAAGGGGCTGCCCATTTAAAACAGATAAGAAATTTCTTCTCTCAGAGGGTTGTTAATCTGTAGAATTTGCTGACTCAGCTGTGGAAGCAGGAACATTGAATAAATTTAAAGACAGAAATACACAGTTTCTTAAACGGTAAGGGGATAAGGGGTTATAGGGAGCGGGCGGGGAAGTGGAGCTGAGTCCATGATCAAGTCAGCCATGATCTTATTGAATGGCGGAGCAGGCTCGAGGGGCCATATGGCCTACTCCTGTTCCTATTTCTTATGTTCTTATGAGAGATCAGGATTCTGTCAGGAAGCAATTCTTCATAAACATAGAAAATAGGTGCAGGAGTAGGCCATTCGCCCCTTTGAGCCTGCACCACCATTCAATAAGATCATGGCTGATCATTCATCTCAGTACCCTTTTCCTGCTTTCTCTCCATACCCCTTGATCCCTTTAGCTGTAAAGACCATATCTAATGCCCTCTTGAATATATCCAATGAACTGGCATCAACAACTCTCTGCAGTAGGGAATTCCACAGGTTAACAACTCTGAGTGAAGAAGTTTCTCCTCATCTCAGTCCTAAATGGCCTACCCCTTATCCCAAGACTGTGTCTCCTGGTTCTGGACTTCCCCAACATCGGGAACATTCTTCCCAAAGAGTGAGAATACCTGGAATAGTCTTATAGGTAAGCTGGTGGAGACAAACTCTGGAATTATTTAAGAGAGTCACATGCTCTGAAGGGGAAGTAAAATGAGGGAAGGGGAAATTCTGGATTTCTACTGAAGATGGGCTTAAAAGTGAACCATTAGCAGCAGGTTGTAGCACAAAATAGACTCCCTCCCAACTGATTGCCATTATTTTGCAATTATGGCAGATGTAAAAATATTCAGAAATAGCTGTGTGATGGCATTCAAGAACCTGCAAGTTATGAGGCCATGGAACTTTAGAAACAAAGTTTGCTGTTTTTTAAAAAAAAATAATAAATTTATTATGGCAGATTTGTTTTTTTTTGGCCTATTAGTTTACAGCAATCTCAGCAGGTATGTGTTCAGCTCCTCACCACCCATCACCCTAAAAAAAAACTTTTATCTCAAAGCAGCAGAACCCTAACCAGGTCAATCACATTTTCCATACAAACATCTTAATCCCCACATAGTGTCATGATACATCAAATGGAATGTATTGTGACACAACGCTAGGCTACAGCTTTATGCCCACGAGTGCCCACAAAGCAAATTCGCAATCTCAGCTTAGAGGTATGAACCAGAGACCAACTGCTTCGTCCCCAAAGCATGAAGCTAAAGAGACGAAAGGGAGAGCATAGAAACAACTGCAAGCCATCACAAGGCATTTTCGCACTTATCTCCGCAGCAAGACCAATATCATCATAGGCAGTCCCTCAAAATCAAGGAAGACTTGCTTCCACTAAAAGTGAGTTCTTAGGTGGCTGTACAGTCCAATACGGGAATTACAGTCTGTCACAGGTGGGACAGACAGTCGTTGAAGGAAAGGGTGGGCGGGACTGGTTTGTCGTACGCTCCTTCCGCTGTCTGCGCTTGGTTTCTGCATGCTCTCAACGACGAGACTCTAGGTGCTCAGCGCCCTCCCGGATGCTCTTCATCCATTTCGGGTGGTCTTTGGCCAGGGATTCCCAGGTGGCGATGTAGCACTTTATCAAGGCGGCTTTGAGGGTGTCCTTGAAACATTTCCTCTGCCCACCTGGGGCTCGCTTGCCGTGTAGGAGTTCAGAATAGAGCGCTTGCTTTGGGAGTCTCGTGTCGGGCATGCAGACGATGTGGTCTGCCCAACGGAGCTGGTCGAGTGTGGTCAGTGCTTCGATGGTGGGGATGTTGGCAAGATCAACAGCGACAGTGGCGGCAACTCGAGGGCGCGTAGTTCACATACCACTGAAATATACCGCGAGGGGAAAATTTACAAATGAGAAAATAACAACGTTAACCCCGCCAAGATCCTCCATCATTTAATATATGCACAATCCCATCTATTTTGTGAAAATTGTGCTTTTCTGCTCGGGTTATCCACCAATCACAGTACTTATGGTGGCAGACGCAGCTTCAAGGTCATTGTGTACCATATTTGTGAAGCTTTGAGCGTTTCACCACCATGCATCAGGAGCTTAAATTTTCTGCTGACACGTCAATGTACCGATTTCAAAAGATCATAGGCAAAGTCAAGGACACAAAAAGACCATTCTGCCACTGAAGCTCATCCCTCTCATTGTTTGAGCATCCAATAAGACTACGGTAACCATTTATCACACTTTAAGCAAAAACATTCTTAATATTTGGTTTAAATTTACATGCTTTGGTTCTGCTTTGCTGGATTAGTTTGAAGCAAGTTTCTGGATTCACATTTTCTGTGCTATTTAATATTTTAAATACCTGAATGAAGTCCTCCCTTAATTTCATTCTCTCTCGACTGTACAGCTTGAGCTTCTCCAGATCATCCCCTTTACAAGTGGGATTGATCATCTTACTTTCCTTTCCAATTTGTGTATTTATGCACTGCCAAACAGAATCAAACACACTTTCAAGTGTGGTTCCTGGAAGGTTTTATATTTGTCAATCTCCAATGGCACTGCACACAGGAAGTCAAGACCAAGTATAGTCATTCAGATCCAGCAGAACATAAGAAATAGGAGCAGGAATAGGCCACTTGGCCCCATGAGCCTGCTCCGCCATTCAATAAGATCATGGCTGATCTGATCTTGGCCTCAACACCACTTGCCTGCCCGCACCCCGTAACCCTTCAAAAATCTGTCTATCTCCAACTTAAATATATTCAATGACCCAGCCACAACAGCAGTGCGATAACTGGACCCATGGGGAGGGGAGGGGAAGATTATTGGACAAGTACAGAGTTCAAAGTAATATGACTCAGGTTTTTAAAAAGATGATGGTAACAATACTGTTTGAGTTTTATATGGATAGGGGAACTATGGGGAATCAGTGCAATAAAAAACAAACAGAGAGTTGGGATCGATGCTATGGAAAGTTATTAATCACAGAAAGCCATCAACTGCTCCAGCCTACTTCTTAGATTAGCTACTGTTACGTGCTATTTAGCCTGTAGTGGTCTTGGTTGGATTGGTCATCTTTGTAAACAGAGACATAACCTCATGAGCCCAAACATTCCTTCATGCCAATAGCAAGACTCAACAAATGGCCCAAGGGATTTGTTGTTTTTTTTTTTAATTCGTTCATGGGATGTGGGCGTCACTGGAAAAGCCAGCATTTATTGCCCAGCCCTAATTGTCCTTGAGAAGGTGGTGGTGAGCCGCCGCCTTGAACCGCTGCAGTCCGTGTGGTGAAGGTACTCCCAAAGTGATGTTCGGGAAGGAATTCCAGGTTTTTGACCAGCGACGATGAAGGAACAGTGATATATTTCCAAGTCAGGATGGTGTGTAACTTGGAGGGGAACTTGCAGGTGATGGTGTTCCCATGCGCCTGCTGCCATTGTCTTTCTCGGTGGTGGAGGTCGTGGGTTTGAGAGGTGTTAGTTGAGTCCCTCAAGTGCTCCTTTCACAAAGACCTCAAAAGGTTCTAGGATATTGGGTATACAGTACTACAAATATTAATGTTAATGTTATCCTGCTAGGTCAAGTACTTCTAGAAAGTATTGACTGAATATTTTAACTATTATATCTGCAGTCTCACCAATTTTACTTGACAATTCTAACTTGCTCATTACTCCTTTACTGTAGTGATACTGGAAGGGCATTTTAGCCTCAACATCTTCAGTTCTCACCTCTTTTAACCTGTTTCAGTAATTCCGATGTTCCTCCCAGAGTTCTCCCACTCTATTTTCTGCAATCCTTGCACCATTTATCTCTTTTATTCCTATTTAATTGCTTTATGCGTCCATATTGAAGACTGCTTACAGAGGATTACATAGAATATACGGCACAGAAACAGGCCATTCGGCCCAACCAGTCCATGCCGGCATTTATGCTCTGTTCGAGCCTCCTCCAGACGTTCCTCACCTAAATCTATCAGCAACAACCTCAATTCCCTACTCCCTCATATGCTTGTCTAGCCTCCGCTTAAATGCATCTATAGTATTTGCTTCAACCACTCCCTGTGGTAGCGAGTTCCACATTCTCACCGCTCTCTAAAGAATTTTCTTCTGAATTCCGTATTGGTTTTTTTGGTGACTATCTTTTATATTGACGGCCTCTAGCTTTGCTCTTCCCCACATTCTCTCTGTATACACTATCAAAACCTTTCATAATTTTTAAGACCTCTATTATTTAGTTTACATTGATCTACCTTAAATAATTTGACACGCCTTTCCTTCGATGTCAATTACAGTAGGCAACTAGTAAAAATACAACATATACACATACGTAAAAATGTAGTAAAGCAAAATACTGCAGATGCTGGAAATATGAAATAGAAACAGAAAATGCTGGAAATACTCAGCAGCATCTGTGGAGAGAGAGAGAAAGAGAGTTAAGGTTTCAAATCGATGACCTTTCATCAGAACTGGAAAAAGTTAGAGATATAACAGGTTTGAAGCAATTACAGGGGCAGGGAAAGCAGGGAGAGGAGGAAAGAACAAAAGGGAAGGCCTGTGACAAGGTGGAAGGCAGGTGAGATTAAATGACAAAGGTATGACTGTACAAAGCAAAAGAGATAGATATAAAAATCAAAAGATCAAATATAAAGCAGTCATATAGCAGATAATGAAGCAATGTCTGCATGCAGCAAGACCTGGATGACATTCAGGCTTGGGCTGATAAGTGGCAAGTAACATTTGTGCCACGTAAGTGCCAGGCAATGACCATCTCCAACAAGCGCGAGTCTAACCACCTCCCCTTGATATTCAACAGCATTACCATCACTGCATCCCCCACCATCAACATCCTGGGGGTCACCACTGACCAGAAACTTAACTGGACCAGCCACATAAATACTGTGGCAACTAGAGCAGGTCAGAGGCTGGGTATTCTGCGGCGAGTGTCTCACCTCCTGACTCCCCAAAGCCTTTCCACCATCTACAAGGCACAAGTCAGGAGTGTGATGGAATACTCTCTACTTGCCTGGAAGAGTACAGCTCCAACAACACTCAAGAAACTCGATACCATCCAGGCCAAAGCAGCCTGCTTGATTATCACCCTATCCATCACCTTAAACATTTACTCCCTCCACCACCGCGCATCGTGGCTGCAGTGTGCATCATCTACAAGATGCACTGCAGCAATTCACCAAGGCTTCTTCAGCAGCACCTCCCAAACCCACGACCTCTACTGCCCAGAAGGACAAAAGTAAACGGCGCATGGGAACACCATCACCTGCAAGTTCCCCTCTAAGTTACACACCATCCTGACTTGGAAATATATCGCCGTTCTTTCATCGTCGCTGGGTCAAAATCCTGAAATTCCTTCTCTGACAGCACTGTGGGAGTACCTTCACCACACGGACTGCAACAGTTCAAGAACGGGGCTCGCCACCACCTCCTCGTGGGCAATTGGTGAAGGGCAATAAATGTTGGTCTTGCCAGCGACGGCCACATCCCAGGAACTAACAAAAACAGTCACTGACTCTTATGATTTTCCACACTCTTAGTCACAAGAAATAATATTTAGTCACAAAAATAATTCAAAATAAATTGTGCTTCTAGGTTAGGTAAACGCCTATTTGCTGACCAGCCTATACAAGTGTTCACTAAATTACTGTTTGCTCTCGACCACCCACTCCCCTCAAAAAGTACCCACCATATAGTGCAGTCAACACTACACAAGAAATTAACATAATCCAGCAATTTTCTGGAAAAATGCGAAAATACATTTTCAGCTGCGAGGGTGGATGAGTAAGCAACAGATGTCAACACCCCTCAGTGTTCAGCTGACAGGAGGTGCAATTGCTGCAGAGCCACCGGTGGTACTTTGCTATTTTTACATGCGTTGGCAATGTTGACTTTACTGTGAAGCTACCCTGTCACCTCCAAGCACCAAACCGGTTCCCAAACTACTTCAGGCTGCCACCATTGCATGCTGAAACAGACCGTAATTATTCAAATTTGCATATATACTGAATATATTGCAGCTAAAGAGCAAAGTTTTGGGGGTACTGGATTTGCTAAAAGCAACACGTTTTCCAGGGAATATTGTCATCGGGTCTCTACATGCATTTAAATACAAGAAATGCATTTTGCGCATTAAAACACAGTACCTATTCTTTTTGTAAATCTTCGATCCAAGGTGTGCATATTACATCAAGAAGATTGCAATGGGCAGCACATATGTATCCTTGGAAGATGATGGTATAGGTCTCAGTGTGGAAAAGACCTTGTGGAAGGCTTAGATGGCAAACAACTGCAGTTACTTGCATTCATATAGAGCCTTTAACGTAATAAAACATCTCAAGGCGCATTACCAAACAGTATTTGACACCGAGCCACATAAGGGAATATTAGAACAGATAACTAACAGCTTGGCTAAAGTAGTAGGTTTTATGGAGCGTCTTAAAGGAGGAGATAGAGAGGCGGAGAAGTTTAGAGAGGGAGTTCCAGAGCTTAGGGAGCTGAAGACATGGCCACCAACGGTGGAGCAATTAAAACCGGGGATGCGCAAGAGGCCGAGGATCTCAGGGGGGGTTGTGGGGCTGGAGGAGATTACAGAGATAGGGAGGGGCGAGGCCATGGAGGGATTCGAAAACAAAGATGAGATTTTCGAAATCAAGGCGTTGCCGGACCAGGAGCCAACGTAGGTCAGTGAGCACAGGGGCGATGGGTGAACGGGACTAGGATATGACAGTAGAGTTTTGGATGAGCTCAAGTTTATGGAAGGTGGAAGATAGGAGGCCGGGCAGGAGAGCATTGGAAATGTCAAGTCTGGAGGCAACAAAGGCGTGGAAGAGCATTTCAGGAGATGAGCTGCGGCAGGGCAGAGATGGGCGATGCTACGGAGGTGGAAATAGGCAATCTTGGTGGTGATGGGATGTGTGTTCGGAAACTCATCTCAAGGTTAAATACAACACCAAGGTTGCGAACAAGGAACTTAGATCAATTGCATGTTCTCTGGATGAAGTACTTCTGGTGTAGTCACTGTTGTAATGTAGGGAAATTGGTAGCCTACTTGTGCAAAGCAACATCCCATAACAGAAATCAGATAATATGTTTTTAAATGGTGTTGGTTGAGCAATAAATGTTGGCCGAGCAATAAATGTTGTCCAGAACACTGGAACAAATCCTCTGCTCTTCTTCGAGTAGTGCACAGGATCTTTCACATCCGCCTGAGGGGGAAGGCAGGACCTCGGTTAAATGTCTCATCCAAATGACGGCACCTCTGACAGTGCAGAACTCGCTCAGTATTGCAATGAATTGTTAGCCTAGATTGTGTGTTCAAGTCTCTGGAGTGGGCTTGAACTATGACCTTCTGACACAAAGGTGAGAGTGCTGCCACTGAGCAAAGGCTGACCCTATAGGTAGGAACACAAACATGATAATGATGTGACATCGCATTTATCACATCTCACAAATAGTCCAAAGTGCCTCACATAAAATTAATTAATTCTAAAGTGCAGACAATCATGTATGCAAACTGACCTGAATGGAAGAGTGGTATCTGACAGACAACTGCAGGAACTGGCAGAAGACAGAATTGTACTCATGAAAGAAAGACTTTCATTTATGCAGCACCTTACACGACCACCGAACGTCCCAAAGCACTTTACAGTCAATGAAGTAATTTTTGAAGTGCAGTCACTGTTGTAATGTAGGAGTCTTGTGGCATCTATGGTCGTACTAAGTGACTACCCATGATATATTGTTTTAGCATTTACTGGTTTTCCAGGAACAGATGGATTATAATTATAATAAAGGTTTGTTTAAGGTTGAGTAATGCATGGGTTATACAAGTTAGTTTGACATGTGCCATCAAGCAGCCTGACCAAGAGCTAACAAATACACCAACTGGGATCTAATAGCAGCACATACATTTCTACATCACAACTGGTCATTTACTGTAATAATTCAAAGCAAAAAAAGCCACAAATTATACTTCTCATGTATTTCCTGCACAAGTGAGGTGGGTAAATTGCAGAAACAGCAACCCATGCTAAAATGTAATATCTGTACAACGCAATATTAAAGTTGGCTTGCAGAGTTTGAAACGGCTATGGTTATCAGTCAGCTCCCCATATGCTGTATTCCCCCCTCCTCTTTACACAACGCCAAGGTGACACAGTCGATAACAACATTGTGTAGTTGTGACTACAGGCTCCAACTAAATACAGCCAGCCGCCTGAATTGCACAACAGTACAGCCTCTTTTCAAAGCACACACCAGGGACAGCAGAGACCCTGAAGTTTATTTTAAAAACTGTACCCCTCTCTAAACTCTCAGGTTAAAATTTGAATTCCTCTGCATAAACGGTTCAATTCGTTGCATTTAAAATTGGGGCAGGGAGGGACATTTTCAGGAGGGGGGTGTAACACTCGAAATGCACAGCACATCAATAAGAAATAAACAGGAAATCAGTGTGGAAAATAACATGTTGGTAAAGGTTGTTCAGCACACACAAACACGCGGGTCAGGCAGGAGCGGTGTGGGAGGGGTGTTGCCTATAAGGCAGCAGCCGGCTGTGGGAGGCCTACCCCCAGCACCAGGGCCTGCTCCTGCCGCCTCCCTGTCATGGAAACCCGCTCTCCCCCTCCTCTTCCTCCTCCTCCTTACCTTTTCGTCTGAAAAATGACATGTTGGGGATTAGTGCGGGAACCGTGCCACCGCTCGTGTTCAGTGCATGGCCGGCGGCTGGGAACTGGCTTCATTCATTGTGCAAGAGAAGAGGGAGCTGTCAAACCGGCACTTCCTCCTCCTCATCGTCGTCCCCTGTCCGCCGCCATCCCCCCCACCCCGAGCGCCGCCGAATGGAACCGAACGGAGCCGAGCGCCGCCGAACGGAGCCGAGAACCGCCGACCGCGCAGCATCATGGGTAGAATCCCGCGCTCGGCCGGGAGATCCAGAGGGACAAGGGACCCTGGACCCAGCATAGCTGCATTCACACACTCTCAGCAACAAGCGCATTTCCTTTCAACCCGTTTCACAAGTCAGCTATACATATCTTTTTTTTTAATTAAACCAAGATTTCATGGATTGTTTGTCTGTCGAGCCACTGTAACCGTTAAAGATGGAAGGATTTGGGAGTATCAATACTCTATTCATAGTCCGGGGCGCCCACCACAAACTAGAACATCATTGACAATATTTGTGCATTTTATGCAATAAGGTTTCATGGTATTGCACTCTTAGTTTTTATAAACAGGGTCACAAATGGAAATATGTGACGAATTTTAAAAAACAAATAAATACTAAAATCATTAAGTTGAATAAAGAAAATATTTATGTAAACAGCATTTACTTTCAGGACTGGTTAGACTGGCTTACTGCACATTTCGCCATCTTTTTTTAATTGTAATTAAGAAACGCCTTTCTGAAGAGGAATCTTAACACATTAGTATTCAGGGTTTGGGGGTCCCACCACAAACAGTGACATCGTTTGAAAGGCACATCCTAAATGTATGTTTTGACCCCTCCCATTGATTACATTACAGTTATTTGAGAAAGTTACAGCCTGAGGTGAAATGTAAAACGATTAAGCCAAATTATGGAGGCCCTTGTATTTTGAATGTCACAGCTAGTTTAGCAAAGCGTTAATAACATTTATATTAATAAAACAGTACTTCACATTGGACAAGTGTTCAGTAGATTGTAAATGAAGCTACTGCAAACTATATGCCCTTTGAAGTATGTGCAATCGTTTGAAGTGGGTGAATTGCAGTTGTTTAGTTTCATTAAGTTGGCTAAACATATACTGTAATCATAACAACTCAAGCTGCTCTTTTTTTGGGGCTAGTTGGAGCTGAGGAACTGCTGAGAGTTATGGGTGATATGCATCCTTTGATATACAGAGTCCGGGGTTCCAGTACATAACGTTGTTTAATGCTGGTGTAATCACAAGATAAATACAGATAAGTAAGGCTATTATCTCAATATAAAAACCTACAATTTCTCTTTCCCACATCACAATATCCAATTATCAAAGTAGTAATGATATTATATAGATAAAACAATCACTTAAAACAAATAGATACACTAATCTAATATGAATTCTAAGGTGTTCTATTATAAGAATCACATGGGATTTGATTGTACTATTGGAAAAATACTACAACTTTTACTAAATCAAGCTTCTTTTAAATACTACACAACATTGGCTTTGAAAATAGATACATTCCAACATCATTTGTCACACAGTGTCAGCCAAAATTTGATTCTAGATAATAGAAGTGTTGTTTTTCTGTATTAAAATTTGTGCATTGGAGGAATGTTCGAGAATTTTTATTTCTTTTGGTTGCCTATCTTCAGATTTAACGTAATTGGCAATAGAACCAGAGGTAACATGTGGAAAACATATTTTGCACAGTGAGTTGTTACGATCTGGAATGCACTACCTGAAAGGGTGGTGGAAGCAGACAGGGTGGTAACTTTCAAATCGAAATTGGATAAATACTCGAAATGGAAAGATTTGCAGGACTTTGGGGAAAGGGCAGGGGAGTGGGACTAATTGGATAGATCTTTCAAAGAGCCGGCACAGGCATGATGGACTGAATGGCCTCCTTCTGTACTGTAAGATTCTATGATTCACTCTCAAGATATATTTGTACATTCAAAATATGAAAAAGGAAATTTGTCTATTCAAATTAGTATTTAGGTACAGATATACATACATCGGCACTTGAATTTCACACTGTAGAGTACAATGCCAGTGCAATGTCAAATTGTATTTAAGAGTGTTCAAAGGATTTTTAAACACCACAAAGAATCATATTTACAATAACATTAAGCAAATAAACTACAGTACAAGAATTGTTAGCCTTCTTAATCATTTTCTGTCCTTCCTACTAAATAGTTAACTAGTATAGAATCACAGATATTACAGCACAGAAGGAGTCTATTTGGCCCATCTACCTGCTAGATTTTCAACTGAAGCTGTCTACTGCAATCCCATTTCCCATCCCAGTCCTGGTATCCTTTTGTAGTCTTTTTAAATATTTACTCAATTCCTTTTTAAGCGATACTGTACTCTCTGCCTCAATAGATGTTTAGGATATCGCATTCCATATTCTAATTATTCTCTGTGTGAAAAAAATGTTTTTAATACTTCCTCATGCATTCTTCAAGTGCTAAGCCAGTCTGTGCTCACTTGTTAGTGATTCACCAGCTAGTCGTCTTCTTCTTTCGTATGGTAGCAGCAAAGCAAATCAAAGGTCAATATCTAAGTTGGATTTCCAGGCCAAAGCTTCCGGTGTAACAGCGTGGATATCTTACGCCAGGCCTGTGAATTTCCTCTGAGGGCTCAATGATGTGCTTCAGGGTCTGATTAGGAGCTGCACAGGCGCATGATGGGGCTGCTTTAATCTTCCACCTATGGAGAAGGTGGCAGCATCGACCGTGACCGGTTCTGAGGTGGTTGATGGTTGTCCACTGTTTGCGAGGAAGGTTTGATCCTTCAGGTTGTATTGTGGGGTCCTCTATAAGGAATCCATTCCGCATGTCGCAGTTCTTCCAAGCATTTCGCCATTGGTCATCGAGGCTGAGGGGAGATCACTGAAGAGCTTCGGTGTCGGTCCAAAGTGGCCAGTGGAAACAATCTTTGACTTTTTATCCTTTCAAAAATGTTGATAATTTTGAGAAGCCTCTGTTGGATCCCCCTTAACCTTCTCCGTTCCTGGAAAAAAAAGCCCTGATCTTTTGACCCTTTCTTCACAACAAGAACCTCTTGCTTCTGGTATCATTCTAGTAACCCTTTAATGTACACTTTCCATGGCTCTGATCACCTTCCTATAATGAGGTATGTAGAGCCGCAAGGAATATTCCATTAGCCGAACCAATGTCTTGACTTATCTGCTGCCTTTGGCACCGTTGACCACTCTATCCTTCTCCAACGCCTCTCTACTGTCGTCCCACTGGGTGGGACTGCACTCGCCTGGTTCCATTCTTATCCATCTAATCATAGCCAGAGAATCACCTGCATCGGATTATCTTCCCATCCCTACATCGTTACCTCTGGTGTCCCCCAAGGATCTATTCTTGACCCCCTCCTATTTCTCATCTACATGTTGCCCCTTGGCGACAGCATCCAAAAACATAGCGTCTGTTTCCACATGTACGCTGATGACACCCAGCTCTACCTCACTACCAGTTCTCTCGACCCCTCCATGCTCTCTAAATTGTCAGACTGCTTGTCCGACAACCAGTTCTGGATGAGCAACAATTTTCTCCAATTGAATATTGGGAAGACCAAAGTCATTGTTTTCGGTCCCCGCCACAAACTCCGTTTCCTAGTCACTCACACAACTTCTGACTGAGGCTGAACCAGACTGTTCGCAAACTTGGTGTCATAATTGACCCTGAAGTGAGCTTTCGACCACATATCCGCAGCATAACTAAGACCGCCTATTTCCACCTCCGTAACATCGTCCATCTACACCCTTGCCTTAGCTCATCCACTGCAGAAGGCCTCATCCATGCCTTTGTTACTTCTAGACTTGACTATTCCAACACACTCCTGGCTGACCTCCCACATTCTTGCCTCCATAGACTAGAGGTGATCCAAAACTCAGCTGCCCGTGTCCTAACTCGCACCAAGTCCCGTTCACCCATCACCCCTGTGCTCGCTAACCTACATTGGCTTCCGGTTAAGCAACGCCTCGATTTCAAAATTCTCATCCTTATTATCAAATCCTTCCCTATCTCTGTATTCTCCTCCAGCCCCACAATCTCCCAAGATGTCTGCCCTTCTCTAATTCTGCCCTCTTGAGCACCACTGATTATAATCGCTCAACCATTGGTGGCCGTGCCTTCACCTGCCTCGGCCCTAAGCTCGAGAACTCCCTGCCTAAACCTCTCCGCCTCTCTTTCCTCCTTTAAGACACTCCTGAAAAGCTACCTCTTTGACCACCTGCGCTAATTTCTACTTATGCGGCTCGGTGTCAAATTTTTATCTCGTAATACTCCTGTGAAGCGCTTTGGAAGCGCTTTATAAATACAAGTTGTTGCTGTATAAATCCAGCATCAGTTGTCCACTTTTATATTCAATGCTTTGAATGTCTGGTTCCAGCTGTACCTTTAAAGATCTTCTCCCCTACATTATTCTGTTCCTCTGAAAAGAGTATTACCATTTATATGTTTCATTTTTTCCAAAATGTACTACTTTACATTTCTCTGCATTGAACAGTAACTGCCAGCTATCTGCCCAATCCACTACACTGTATAATCCCTTGATTTTCTTCCTTATGATTTTCCATATCCATTAATTTGGGATCATCAGGAAGCATCAGTATCATTCAACAACAACAACTTGTATTTGCGTAGTATTTTTAATGTAGAAAATGTCCCAAGGTGCTTCATAGAGACATACGCTGGGTCAAAGTGGATTAAGAGGGGCGGCTAAAAGCTTGGTCAGAGAGGTGGCTTTTAAGAAAGGTCTTACAGGAGGAGAGGAAGGTGGCTTGGCAGAGTGGTTTAGGGAGGGAATTGCTGAGAGTGAGACCTAGGTGGCTGAAGGCACGGGCACCAATGGTGGGGCATAGATAGGATGGGAGCCAGTCAGAGGAACAGAGAATATCGGGGTGGCTCTGGGGCTGGAGGAGCTGACCGAGCTAGAGGGGTGAGGAATGAAGGGATTTTAAATTTGAAATGCTGGGGGACCAGAAGACAATATAGGTGAGGACAGGAGTGAGGGGTGAGAGGATTTTGGTGTGAGATAGGATACAGGCAGCAGAATTTTGGATGAGCTGGGATTTATAGAGGGTGCAAGATGGGAGGCCAGCTAGGAGAGCATTGCAATGACCACTTCTGAAGGTGGCAAAGGCATGGAACATAGTTTTAGTGGTTGATGGACTGAGTTCATACTATTGCTGTGGGTTTTAACACATTATTGAATTCTATACTTCAATACCCTTAATATTTAAGAACTCTAAATTATTTCCAAAAAGTTTCAAAGTATTTAATATTTACCAATATATATTCATTCTATTAATTGTGAAAGCTACTTTGCATATGAAAGATATTTATCTTGAAAAAGTATACAAAAATTTGTTTTTTGGTTTAATATACACCTTTTAAAAATTACTTTATAATGCTTTTTAATTATGAATCACTAATGCTGTAAGAGGGATCTTCTGAAACTCGGTTTCCTCTCATTCCTGTGCTGATTTTACATTAGCCCCAACTTTAAATTAGAAGAAAAAAAGAAAAGCTTAGAAAGACTAGTGGAAATTACATATTTTATACATTTTTGCATAAGAATGTTTTAAAGTGTACAACTTCAACATTTGACCAGGTAAGTGCACTTCTACCACTCTTCTCTCTTTAGCAACAGTGTCATAACCATCAACCCCTCCACAAGTCACTAACAGTTTCTAGATGACTACCTCCAAGAGGAAACTGTGCAGGTTACTTTAATATGTAAAAAAAAAGGTATTTCTACTGACAATTGTGGATAAAAGTTCAATCCTGACGAAAGCGTTATTGCCCTAAAATATCAATTTTGCGAGGCTTAAATGATTATTAAGCTACAACACCAACATTTATCAAAATAGAATAGACATCTATGGTTTCCGTGAACAATATGAATTTTCTTGCTGGTTGGTGGATGCTGCAGCTCTGCTCAGGGCTGCCCTCTAATGGCGATTGCTCTGTTCTACAGTTTGCTATATACCAGGTACACCTTGCCGCTGGACCAAGACCTAGCTCTGTCAAGCCCGTGTGGTGGCTGGTGTGCAATAGCTACCACACATCCACGCACAGGCATCTTCCACCCTTCAAGATTTAGTTCAGGACCTGGAATTTTAGGTCCTTCATTGAAACACCTGTGAACTTTTTGACATGGAAGCAAGTCATCCTCGATTCAAGGGACTGCCCATGATGATGATGATGATACCACACAAAGTGCTGGAGTTCTCACTCCAGGAGACTCTCATGCAATGAGTTTGGATTGGATTCAACTTAGATCCCAAGACAAAAAAATAAATAGTGTTATCCAACTGTACCACCCGTTCTTGGAATCACTACCCTGTAATCACTTTTGTGTATTTCTTATCTCCATATAAACTTGCATTTATATCGTGCCTTTCACAACCATCAGACATCTCAAAACACTTTAGAGCCAATGAAGTACTTTTGGAGTGTAGTCACTGTTGTAATGTAGGAAACGCAGCAGCCAATTTGCACACAAGCAAGCTCCCACAAACAGCAATGTGATAATGAGCAGATAATCTGTTTTTGTCATGTTGATTGAGGGATAAATATTAGCCAGGACACTGGGGATAACTCCCCTGCTCTTCTATGAAATAGTGCCATGGGATCTTTTACAACCACTTGAGAGAGCAGAAGGGGCCTCGGTTTAACGTCTCATCTGAAATTCATTGATTTATAATGAAGTACCTTCTATTTCAGGCTGTTACTTAAATTATTACATAAATCAGTAAACTGTAGCAGAATCATGCTGTCTGCTGCTGTTAGAGGTATTTTGACACGTAGTTACTATCAATTACAGTATTAAAATATCAGTTTCCACTTTTTTTACAAGTTAATTTGCTGATGACACAAGTTAAATCACCCAATGGAAACATAATTTCTGTAAGTTCTTTAAACATGCCTACTAGCCAGACACCAGGCCCTTCACATTGTAAGTTTCCACATGTTAAGACTACCATTAGAACTGTGCTAAACAACAGCCAAGTGTTACAAAGCAGGAAGACAATCTCACCACTGAACCAACCCTCCATCATTGAGACATATTGCACCTCGCAGTTGGTCCAGCAATGGACACATAGTTTGGCCATTCCTCTCGTGGGGGAATCTAGAACTCAGGGGCATAGTCGCAGAATAAGGGATTGCCCATTTAAAACGGAAATGAGGAAGTATTTCTTCTCTCAGATGGTCGTGAATCTTTGGAATTCTCTACACCAAAGAGCTGTGGAGGCTGGGTGATTGAATATATTTAAGGTGGAGATAGATAGATTTTTGAGTGATAAGGGAATCAAGAGTTATGGGGAGCGGGCAAGGAAGTGGAGTTGATGCCAAGATCAGATCAGCCATGATCTTATTGAATGGCGGAGCAGGCTCGAGGGGTCAGATGGCCTGTTTCTGTTCCTATTTCTTATGTTCTTATGTATGTTCTTTGTTGAGTATGGAGAAAGAGTCCGACTGAACACTGGGAGCTCAAAGTAAAGTGCGACCTTAGTCTTTTATTGCAGATCTCCAGAATGCCTCTCCAACCTGTGAAGCCTCCTTAAATACTTGTGCTCCCAAGGGATTATGAGATCCCTTGGGACTCCAGGGGATGAGCCCTCTGGTGGCTGTATAGAGTAAATACAAGTCCACATATATAACATTCTTATTCCAAATATTCTTTCAATCGGTGAGTGTGTGGCTTAGTGACCCTCACTGTTTCTGCTGGAGATTGCGGATTGTATAAAGGAGCCATCATACATGACCCAGTGCCATCTCCAGAGGCCATCCATGTATCCTACCATCTCCCTGAAACATTCTGTGTAAAGCAGATTGAAATGGACTGAATAAGACATACGTGGATCCTGAAGAGTGAGCACATGATCAAGTTCTGACGTCGCTCATTTTACAAAGTATCTGCAAATTCAATGAAAATAACTCTTTCCTACTCATGGAGGCATTGGGATAGGTGAAGATCCCCATGTGTTTTATTTATTCTCTCCTGGGATGTGGACGTCGCTGGCAAGGCCGGTATTTATTACCCATCCCTAATTGCCCTCGAGAAGGCGGTGGTGAGCCGCCTTCTTGAATCGCTGCAGTCCGTCTGGTGAAGGAACTCCCACAGTGCTGTTAGGGAGGGAGTTCCAGGATTTTGACCCAGCGACTATGAAGGAACGGCTGATATATTTCCAAGTCAGGATGGTGTGTGACTTGGAGGGGAACTTGCAGGTGATGGTGCCATGAGTAACACTAAGAACCCTTAGAAACCAGGGAAACCCTACCTTTCCCCATGTCCACCGGGCCCAAACTTCCTGTAAGGATCCCCCCTGCCCTAGCCCTGCCCTCACATCTTTCTCCAGTTTCTCTCCGATCTCCCATCATGATCTCTCCACGCTCATCTTGTCCATGAGACCCACTTCCTGCTCCCTTGACCCTATTCCCACCAAACTGCTGACCACCCAACTTCCTTTTCTGGCTCCCATGTTAGCTGATGGTTCTCTCTCCTCAGGTAATGTCCTCCTCTCGCTCAAATCTGCCATCATCACCTCTCTCCTCAAAAAAACCCTTGTCCACCCTTGAAAACTACCGCCCCATCTCCAACCTTCCTTTCCTCTCCAAAGTCCTGGAACGTGTTGTTGCCTCCCAAATCCGTGCCCATCTTCTGGATGAGCAGAAATTTTCTCCAATTAAATATTGGGAAACATAGAAACATAGAAACATAGAAAATAGGTGCAGGAGTAGGCCATTCGGCCCTTCTAGCCTGCACCGCCATTCAATGAGTTCATGGCTGAACATTCAACTTCAGTACCCCATTCCTGCTTTCTCGCCATACCCCTTGATCCCCCTAGCAGTAAGGACCTCATCTAACTCCTTTTTGAATATATTTAGTGAATTGGCCTCAACAACTTTCTGTGGTAGAGAATTCCACAGGTTCACCACTCTCTGGGTGAAGAAGTTCCTCCGCATCTCGGTCCTAAATGGCTTACCCCTTATCCTTAGACTGTGACCCCTGGTTCTGGACTTCCCCAACATTGGGAACATTCTTCCTGCATCTAACCTGTCTAACCCCGTCAGAATTTTATATGTTTCTATGAGGTCCCCTCTCATTCTTCTGAACTCCAGTGAATACAAGCCCAGTTGATCCAGTCTTTCTTGATAGGTCAGTCCCGCCATCCCGGGAATCAGTCTGGTGAACCTTCGCTGCACTCCCTCAATAGCAAGAATGTCCTTCCTCAGGTTAGGAGACCAAAACTGTACACAATACTCCAGGTGTGGCCTCACCAATGCCCTGTACAACTGTAGCAACACCTCCCTGCCCCTGTACTCAAATCCCCTTGCTATGAAGGCCAACATGCCATTTGCTTTCTTAACCGCCTGCTGCACCTGCATGCCAACCTTCAATGACTGATGTACCATGACACCCAGGTCTCTTTGCACCTCCCCTTTTCCTAATCTGTCACCATTCAGATAATAGTCTGTCTCTCTGTTTTTACCACCAAAGTGGATAACCTCACATTTATCCACATTATACTTCATCTGCCATGCATTTGCCCACTCACCTAACCTATCCAAGTCGCTCTGCAGCCTCACAGCATCCTCCTCGCAGCTCACACTGCCACCCAACTTAGTGTCATCCGCAAATTTGGAGATACTACATTTAATCCCCTCATCTAAATCATTAATGTACAGTGTAAACAGCTGGGGCCCCAGCACAGAACCTTGCGGTACCCCACTAGTCACTGCCTGCCATTCTGAAAAGTACCCATTTACTCCTACTCTTTGCTTCCTGTCTGACAACCAGTTCTCAATCCATGTCAGTACACTACCCCCAATCCCATGTGCTCTAACTTTGCACATTAATCTCTTGTGTGGGACCTTGTCGAACGCCTTCTGAAAGTCCAAATATACCACATCAACTGGTTCTCCCTTATCCACTCTACTGGAAACATCCTCAAAAAATTCCAGAAGATTTGTCAAGCATGATTTCCCTTTCACAAATCCATGCTGACTTGGACCTATCATGTCACCTCTTTCCAAATGCACTGCTATGACATCCTTAATAATTGATTCCATCATTTTACCCACTACCGATGTCAGGCTGACCGGTCTATAATTCCCTGTTTTCTCTCTCCCTCCTTTTTTAAAAAGTGGGGTTACATTGGCTACCCTCCACTCCATAGGAACTGATCCAGAGTCAATGGAATGTTGGAAAATGACTGTCAACGCATCCACTATTTCCAAGGCCACCTCCTTAAGTACTCTGGGATGCAGTCCATCAGGCCCTGGGGATTTATCGGCCTTCAATCCCATCAATTTCCCCAACACAATTTCCCGGCTAATAAGGATGTCCCTCAGTTCCTCCTCCTTACTAGACCCCCCGACCCCTTTTATAACCGGAAGGTTGTTCGTGTCCTCCTTCGTGAATACCGAACCAAAGTACTTGTTCAAGACCGAAGCCATTGTTTTCAGTGCCCGCCACAAACTCCATTTCCTAGACACTGACTCCATCCCTCTTGCCAACTTCTGTCTGAAGCTGAACCAGATTGCTTGCAACCTTGGTATTATATTTGACACTGAAATTAGCTTTCGACCACATATCCGCAGCATAACTAAGACCACCTATTTCCACCTTCATAACATCGCCCGTCTCTGCCCTTGCCTCAGTTCATCCGCTGCTGAAACCTTCATCTATGCCTTTGTTACCTCTAGACTTGACTATTCCAATGCACTTTTGGCTGGCCTCCCACATTCCACCCTGTGTAAACTAGGGGTGATCCAAAACTCGGCTGCGCGTGTCCTAACTCGCACCAAGTCCCGCTCACCCATCACCCTGTGCTCACTGACCTACATTGACTCCCGGTTAAGCAATGCCTTGATTTCAAAATTTTCGTCCTGTTTTCAAATCCCTCCATGGCCTCGCCCCTCACTATCTCTGTAATCTCCTTCAGCCCCACAACCCCCCAAGATATCTGCACTCCTCTAATTCTGCCTCTTGAGCATCTCTGATTATAATTGCTCAACCCCTGGTGGCTGTGCCTTCTGTTGCCTGGTCTCTAAGCTCTGGAATTTTCTCTATAAACTGCTCAGTGTCTCTATCTCTCTTGCCTCCCTTAAGTTGCTCCTTAAAACCTATCTCTTTGACCAAGCTTTTGGTCACCTTCCCTAATTTCTCCTTATGTGGCTCGGTGTCAAATATTTTGTCTTATAATACTCCTGTGAAGCACCTCGGGACGTTTTACTACGTTAAAGGCGCTATATTGTTGTTGTTGTTGAAACCGGCTGCGTCTCTTAGTCATTACTTGCTGCTCCTAGCTTTTAGGAAAAGAAAACATAAATATGTTGGGATGCAGTTGAAGGTGGTTGACTGTGAGATACCGGCTCCATTATCCCTTGGAGCTTGGAAGAGACTGAGTGGCATAGAAATTCATGGTTGAATGATCATCACAACAACAGGAAATACTGTGGAAATCAAAGAGGGTGCCTCAGGTCATTTCAGTGGACACACCTTTGCTGAGTCAGAAGCAGCATAGACCATGCTATTCTACCAATGCTATTCTACCAATGCTATTCTACCAATGTTATACTACCAATGCTATTCTACCAATGCTATTCTACCAATGTTATACTACCAATGCTATTCTACCAATGTTATACTACCAATGCTATTCTACCAATGCTATTCTACCAATGTTATACTACCAATGCTATTCTACCAATGCTATTCTATCAATGCTATATTACCCATGCTATTCTACCAATGCTATATTACCCATGCTATTCTACCAATGCTATTCTACCAATGCTATTCTACCAATGCTAGATTACCAATGCTAATCTACCAATGCTATATTACCCATGCTAGATTGCCCATGCTATTCTACCAATGCTATTCTACCGATGTTATACTACCAATGCTATTCTACCAATGCTATACTACCAATGCTATTCTACCAACGCTATTCTACCGATGTTATACTACCAATGCTATTCTACCAATGCTATACTACCAATGCTATTCTACCAATGCTATACTACTAATGCTATTCTACCGATGTTATACTACCAATGCTATTCTACCAATGCTATACTACCAATGCTATTCTACCAATGCTATTCTACCAATGCTATACTACCAATGCTATTCTACCAATGCTATTCTACCGATGTTATACTACCAATGCTATACTACCAATGCTATTCTACCAATGCTATTCTACCGATGTTATACTACCAATGCTATTCGACCAATGCTATTCTACCAATGCTATTCTACCAATGCTATTCTACCGATGTTATATTACCAATGCTATTCTACCAATGCTATTCTACCGATGTTATACTACCAATGCTATTCGACCAATGCTATTCTACCAATGCTGTTGGTGATATTTTTCCAGTGACTTGAGGTGTCTACTGTACATGGTCCATGTCTCTGAGCCATACAGGAGGGCGGGTATTACTACAGCCCTGTAGACCATGAGCTTGGTGGCAGTTTTGAGGGCCTGGTCTTCAACCACTCTTTTCCTCAGGAATCCCCTGGGAGGACAGATGCATCAACATCAGCATCCTTGTCCGGGCTAACATCCCCAGCATTGAAGCACTGACCACACTCGATCAGCTCGGCTGGGCAGGCCACATAGTTCGCATGCCAGACACGAGACTCCCAATGCAAGTGCTCTACTCGAAGCTCCTTCACGGCAAATGAGCCAAAGGTGGGCAGCGGAAGCGTTACAAGGACACCCTCAAAGCCTCCCTGATAAAGTGCGACATCCCCACTGACACCTGGGAGTCCCTGGCCAAAGACCGCCCTAAGTGGAGGAAGTACATCTGGGAGGGCGCTGAGCACCTCGAGACTCAACGCCGAGAGCATGCAGAAATCAAGCGCAGGCAGCAGAAAGAGCATGCGGCAAACCAGTCCCACCCACCCCTTCCCTCAACGACTATCTGTCCCACCTGTGACAGAGACTGTGGCTCTCATATTGGACTGTTCAGCCACCAAAGAACTCCAGGAGTGGAAGCAAGTCTTCCTCGATTCTGAGGGACTGGTATGATGATGACCAATGCTATACCACCAATGCTATACTACCAATACGAGACTACCAATGCTATTCTGCCAATACCACAAAAGTTGGTTCCTTGCTGCTTAGATTCATCCACACAGACAATGGCTCATTCTTTAGGCTTCACGTTTCCTTCCTTTATAGCTGCTCCCAATGAATACCCCACTGATACGGGATGTTGCTACAGCTGCCCATTGATGTGAGTAAAGGAATCTGCGTGTGGTGGCAGCAATAAGCCCTGATTCACATGTTTTTTATAGTGCAGGGGGCTGAGCATTAAAAAAAAGTTCTACAAAGTTGCAGCTTGGTTCATATTTGTCCTGTCTGCCGCTTAATAGTTGGCTTCATTGGCATTTTAGCTATTGTTTAGTAAAACATTAGCGCTGTGATTAATTAACTGTGGAAAAAGTGAGTCTGTGATAGATATGCTGAAAGTATAGGTAATGCCAAAGTAATCATTCCACTGTAAGCTGCTGTCCACATTTTAAATGGAAGATTTACTGCAGTAGGACGAGTGATACTCTACTTGAAATTAATTCACCATGTTTTAAAATTATAAATAGAACAATGAATATTTGAGAACGATTACAAGGCGCTAAACTATTCAAAGGGTTTGAGTTCACATCATAACTTCATCAGCAAAGCTGTTTGGGTTTATAATCGTCAACTAAACCCCAAATGGGTCTTACTGTGGGTTATACAGTGAAACGTTCCAAGGCGTTTCACAGGAGTACTACACCCAGAGGGTGGTGGGGCCTGGAACTCACTGCCTGAAAGGGTGGTAGAGGCAGAAACCCTCACCACATTTAAAAAGTACCTGGATGTGCACTTAAAGTGCTGTAACCTACAGGGCTATGGACCAAGAGCTGGAAAGTGGAATTAGGCTGGATAGCTCTTTGTCGGCCGGCGCAGACGCGATGGGCTGAAATGGCCTCCTTCTGTGCTGTAAATGTTTATGATTCTACAGTGTTGCGATCACTATGGAGCATAGGAATGTACACGCTGGAGTAATTTCAAAGGTGCCATCTCAGTTTTGACATGTTGGCTTTGATACACGATGGAGTAACTACTGTGTGTTTATCAAGTGATAACCAATATTTGACTAATCAGGGAGAACACAATCGGGACGCATATTATACCTGTAAACAGCAGGTTGTTGGCCTTGGAGCTGCAATCACAGACTGAGGCAGGCTGCCTTTTTAAATCGACCTTCATTTTGACAAAATGAAAAATAGCTCACCAGCTTCATCATCATTATTATATATTGTTAACACTGCAAGTAATTGGATGGACAAACTGGCGACATGGAACCTATTTTGGCTCTATGTCAAACTTCTGTTACTTCTCAAAGCTGAACATAGGATTGTTGAGGTGGCGTTGAGCCAGAAAGATATTAAACTTGGATCAAAAATCCCCCTTTGGACCGGATCTGATGCGATTAAGCATCCTCATACCAACACGCTTGACATTTCCCCCCCTCCCCTCTTGTTCTTTGTGTGTCAAACAAGCAGCGGCAGGAGTATTGAACTGAACACCACAATAACCAACCGTTTGCAGTATCCAAACATCAATCAAATTTTCAGCTCCAGATGCAGGCATGAAATCTGAGCTGGTGGGAGCAAGAGCTTCCATTCGTTTTGTTTTTATTCGTTCCTGGGATGTGGGCGTCGTTGGCAAGGCTGGCATTTATTGCCCATCCCTAATGACCCTCGAGAAGGTGGTGGTGAGTTGCCTTCTTATACCGCTGCAGTCCGTGTGGTGAAGGTACTCCCACAGTGCTGTTAGGGAGGGAGCTCCAAGATTTTGACCCAGCGACGATGAAAGAATGGCTGATGTATTTCCAAGTCAGGGTGGTGTGTGACTTGGAGGGGAACTTGCAGGTGATGGTGTTCCCATGCGCCTGCTGCCCTTTCCCTTCTGGGTGGGAGAGGTCGCGGGTTTGGGAAAGTAGGAGAAAACAAATTGGAGAATAAAAGTAACTGAAGAAAACAGCCCCAAGCACTTTGAAGAAGAAGCTCAAAATGGTGTTTCTCCTGCAGCCGGAAGTAACATTCCATAAAAGCCAAATAATTCATCAAATGTACAAGAGCTGCAGGGAACCCCTGCACAGGGAGATACAGTGGAGCCTGCCGGTGAATTTGATTGGTTTTAAAGCAGAGATATAGTGTTCCCTTCTGATGAAAGGCTGACTTTTTCTCTTTCAGATGTGTCTTCATTGAAACCCATTCGGAGACACCTCAGTATCATCAAACCAAAAAATGGAACAAAAGTGCCCCTCTTTGAAATTATAAAAAGCAAAGGGAGCTTATTAAATGAAAATAATAATGCTGCCACCCGTGCCCAACATGCCCTCCAATCCCTGCGGTGCCCACCGGATGTGGAAAGCCTCAAGTGTACCGGCAGACAGCGCATGCTCCTTCTCCAGGGTCACCTCTCTTCCAGGGGATGATTGGCCTGCTGTGCACGTCGAGCATTTCCTATTTTTATTACAAAGTTAACCAGAGGTCACAGATTTAAAATAATTGGCCAAAGCAGAAGAAGGGGAATGACGGAGAAATTTCTTCACACAGAGGGTTGTTAAGATCTGGAACACACGACCTGAAAGGGTGGTGGGATCAGATTCCTTCAGCACTTTTAAAAGTCAATTGGACATGTACTTGAAGGGGACTCATTTGCAGGGCTAAGGGGGAAAAAGTTGGGGTGTGGGACTAAATTGGACAGCTCTTTCGAAGAGCCGACACAGGCGTGATGGACCGAATGGCTTCCTTCCATGCTGTAAGATTCTACGGGGGCGAAATTGGATGCCTTTGCACCTCCCGTTAGTGCCCCCGGGGGGGGGGCGCTAATGCGGAGCAAATAGCCTTGCGACCGGGCGCAGTGATGACAGCGACTCCTGCCATATTGGACGGGAGTTTAGCGGCGGCGCTACGGCGTTGCGTCCCGATCTCCTGCGCCCAGAAAGCGTGATGTCATCGCTATGTGCATCGCCCCGTTAGCGCCCCGGACCCGAAATTACCTTCCGCCCCCCCCCCCCCCGCGGCGGCGTCGGGCGAAAACACCGACAGCTGCAGGAGGCGCGGATCGGGCGGCTGGCCGCTACCGGGGGCAATGATTAAAGGCGAGGTGGCGGAGGTCAGTAAAAAAAAAATGTACCTTTTTTTCTTGCAGCTTTTTTCGCGGGTTCCCGCCTGCAATCGATCAGCCCGACACTCTGCTGATTGTGTGGGATCACGGCTTCCGTGGTGGTCCAGGTAAGTTGTTTTTATTTTGCAGAACCTGCAGCGATGGCCTGTCCCTTTAAGGGAGGGAAGGAGTCTTTCAGCACGGCAGTGCTGCACGAATCAGTGCGCAGCACTTCAGAACTCACCGCCCCGCCTGCTGACCATTGTGCTCAGAGAAGGAAGTGGAGAGTTTGATTTAGCGCTTGATTTAGCGCCCCACTTCCTTCTTGGAGTGCAAACGCCAATTTTTTTTAAAGTTTGAAATTGTTAGCTTTGAAAAGTTAGCACCCCAAGCAGGGCGATAGTGAATTTCTCCCCCTATAATTTTATGAATTTCAAACCCCAAGCTAATGCTGACTCAAGCTCATTGTTAACATTCTCTTATTACATGGATTATTGTGGTTTATATGATTAGGGCAGTGTTATTAGGACTCATTTATTTGGAGGGAGGCTCACTTAATCTGATTCAAAAAAATATAACCCGTTTTGACATATATTATTCTGAATGGTAAACACACAGGATCGATTTGTGCTGCACACTACCTGCAGCAAATAGTAAACAGTTTTTTCTGTATTTTTGCTGCGCAGAGCATCGATAGGAAATCATCCCTCTTATGTTTAAATAAACTGAGGGGAAATTAGATTTTTTTTCCGCAGAGAGTTATTAGAGCATGGAATGATTTGCGACAATTGGCCAAGAGGCAGAGACGGTCACAACATTTAAACCGAGCGTGAATAAGTATTTGAAGAGGAATAATATGAAAGGATATGGAAAAAGGACAGGATATGGGATTGGAGTCGCTGTTGGAGTTGAAGATAGGCCCAATGGACTCCTTCGCTGCTATAATTTCTGATTCCATAAGGGCGTTTGGAATTTACATTATTTCATCTCCCTCATATTGAGAGCGCGAAAGGTACGAGTCCCTTTCATCGCATAAAAATTACAGCACAGAGACAGAGACAGGCCACTCGGCCCAACTGGTCTATACCAGTGTTTATATATCACGTGGGCCTCCTCCCACATTAATTGATCAACATATCATCTACAGGTTTGTTTCCTCTCCAGCTCCCCTGCAGGGTTAATCCCAATTGGCGAACTCGAAAGGTTTCAGCTCCTGTGTTTATCAAGGTTTCCCTTAAATGGATCGATACTATTCGCCTTGATTACCACCCGTGGTAACGAGTTCCACATTCTCACCACTCTCTGGGTAAAGATGTTTCTTCTGAATTTCTATTGGATGACAATCTTATCTTTATGGCCCTTAGTTTTGGTCTTCCCCACAAGTGGAACCATCTTCTCTAGGTCTACCCTATCGAACCCCTTCATAATTTTAAAAAACTCTATCAGGTCGTCACTCAGCCTTCTCTTTCCTAGCCTTCCATATTCCTTTCTCCCTCATGTTTTTTTTATTCGTTCATGGAATGTGGGCGTCGCTGGCAAGGCCAGCATTTATTGCCCATCCCTAATTGCCCCTCGAGAAGATGGTGGTGAGCCGCCTTCTTGAACCGCTGCAGTCTGTGTGGTGAAGGCGCTCCCAAAGTGCTGTTAGGGAGGGAGTTCCAGGATTTTGACCCAGCAACATAAGAAATAGGAGCAGTAGGCCATACGGCCCCTCGAGCCTGCTCCAGGATGAAGGAACGGCGATGTATTTCCAAGTCAGGATGGTGTGTGACTTGGGGAGAGGGGGAGGGTGGGAATTGTAGGTGGTGGTGTTCCCATGCGCCTGCTGCCCTTGTCCTGCTAGGTGGTAGAGGTCGCGGGTTTGGGAGGTGAGGTCGAAGAAGCCTTGGCGAGTTGCTGCAGTGCAGCTTGTGGATGGTACTCACTGCAGCCACGGTGCCCCGGTGATGGAGGGAGTGAATGTTGAAGGTGGTGGATGGGGTGCCAATCAAGCGGGCTGCTTTATCCTGGATGGTGTCGAGCTTCTTGAGTGTTGTTGGAGCTGCACTCATGTCGTTATTTTGTGAAGACGCTCATTAAACAGAGCAACAACTTGTATTTATATAGCGCCTTTAACATAGTGAAACGTGCCAAGGCGCTTCACAGGAGTGTTATGAGATTAAAAAGCAGATATGGAGCTCCCCCACCATCACACACTGAATGCGATGCTATCTCACTTCAGCTACCCGAGGGAGCTAATGTCGCTCAAACCGTGACCCCACCCAGCTCCGGCAGATTTGCCAGGGCAATTGGCGACTGGTGATTCCTTGCTTGTTTTCCCTCGGCGTCTCCACCCCACCCCTCCCCTCCCTGGGATTCGCTCACTTGGAGCAAGGCACCTGCCTGCGCCTAGTGGCAATCGCCAAACAATGCAGAAGAGGAGGCTGTGACCGCGAAGTGGAAATCTCTCCTTTCTGTAGGAGAGACGGGATTGAGAGAGAAGCAGAGACAACACGGTTCAGAGCTGACAGCCTTCGAGTTCGCCAATCGGGATTAACCCTGCAGTGGAGCTGGAGAGAGCAGAAGCAAACCTGTAGATGATACATTTAAAAACAATATATCATCGCTAGATCCAAGTGCCTGATGGCACATTCTTTTATAAACGCGAGCTGGACTTTTTGATGTGAAGATTTGGGGAGTGGAGGTGGGGGGGGGGGGGCGACTTGGGAATATAATAGAAGGGGAGAAGGGAGCAAGAACACATCTCAGTTGTCTTCCAGATGCATTCGCTGTTGGATCGGAAAAAGAAAGAAGCGGGTGCCGAGCTGGGCTTCGTGGACATGCCGGCGGGCAGCCTGCTGCCCCAAGCCCAGAGGATGTGGACTTGCGTGGGCTGCCTGTGGGTGCTGCTCTCCTCCTGCCTGGTGGCGGTCTGCAGTTTCAGCATCATCTCACCCGCCTGGATCGTCAAGGCGAAGAGCAAGGACTCGGTCAGCTTCGGGCTGCTGTGGCACTGCTCCGAGACCGTCTACAACTGCTACACCTTCGGCGGCCTGGGCAGCTTCGCCGACATCCCCTCTGGTTCCTGGCAGGTAAATCAATCACCTTCTGGGAGGGAAGGTTGTGGCGGGGAGGGCTCCCTTTTTCTGATTGTTTTATTCTGGGGGAAGGGGGAGGGGGGAGGGGGTAATGTTTTGTCTACGGACGAAAAGGGGGAAAAGTTACATTCACAAGTTGCAATAAATGTATCACTTTGGTTACACATCAGCAGCTGAAAACCTCACCTGAGAGAACGATAGAAATCGCATTAATATTGATAAACAACCCAAATACTTAGACCAGGCAATTGGTGGCACTTTCAATAAATTGGTTAAAAATTGAATGAGGTAAGATAAACGCAAATTATTGCACCACTTAGATCTATCATGTTTGGTGTTGAATCTATCTTCCGCATTATGATTGCTCTGGTTTAAGTGACAATCCAGTGTTGGATTTATGAATGATTAATGTCACAATGATTGGGAAAACATTAAAGAGAAAGGGGGTGGGGGGAATAACTTCAAATGTCTCCAGTGGCTCATTAAAAGGTCCAGTTCCTCTCGACAATATCTAATGCTAACCTCCCCACCCACTCCCATATCTCGATACATTTCCAAGCTCCCAGATTCAGCACTGCTGACCTAGATTAAAAGTGGCGATGGGATTTGTTGTTTTGATTGAGACTTTCTCTGACGCCGAGGATTTGTCTCTGTTGCCTGTAAAGTTGCCCCTCTGTTGGATTTTCGCAGCAAGCCTGATGTGCCAGTGCACCTTGTGTTCGACTTTAAGTGGAACGTGTCTCTGTCTAATTTACAAGGCAGCGCCTTATCGAGAATCTCACTGTTCGTGCAATCAACACAATCGCAAATGCATTGGGTGGAGGGTGGGGGGGGGGGGGGGGGTTGGCCCCACAAAACAGTAGGTTGCTCTCTTATATGCACCAGTTTCCCCAAACAACATTTAAATAGAAGAGAATGGGTCTCCCTCGCTGACAGCTCTCTTCTATCAAAAGCTGTGTGCATTGAATGTGCCTGCGACATAATTCAACCAAAGCCAGCAGAGGGCGCTGTCATTCACCCCGATTTTTCACCAGCCACAACACAGCACAAGTGGTTCACTGTTTTATTTACCCAACTCAATTGAATAAGAAATAATACAGGATTTCATGAGCCTACCAAGAATTTTCTTCTTTTTTTGCCTCCTTACGCAAATAGATCTATTCACCCCCAGGACTGTTTCTTTCAGGCATTGTTTCACAAAAGCACTTCATTTCAGAATTTTTTAAATCTATGGACATATGTACAATTGAGTCTTGACTGCAGACACAGTGGTTTGTCAAAGAATGTTGCCCATGGGTCAGGATTAGACTTGGATCACAATTTCCATAAGTTATAGATAAAAACAGCCAGTATTTTTTGTGCCATGACTCCTTTTCGACATTCATTTAGCAAAGGACAGAAATAGACACTTAAAGGGATACCGTCCTCATCATGGCAAACTTCACAGCACAGTGCTGTATATATTGTGTCGAAAAGCATCATCACGTCCCTTGCATGTGTGAAAATGAAGCACAATTCTTCTGGCTCATCACTCACCGACAAACAAAACAAAAGGTTTGGCAAACTTTTTTTTGCAGGGAGTTTAAGAGTTCCTTTAACCAAAATGTGACGAGACTTCGAACGAGTACTGTTGTTTCTAAATACAAGTTGGCAGTCGATCCATCATAGCTTGTGTGGTGAGCATTGAAAACTGGTTAATTTGGGAGTATTTTGTGCTCGGACCAGGTCTGCGCATTTAAACGTTACATGTAGATCAGGAACGATGCACAGTTGGATTGAATGAGATGTGGTTTTAGTGTATTGGATTTTCTGCGTTTTGATCAGGGTTATGGTTATCAGGGATTGACAGCACTTGTTAAAATGGCAGGTGCAAGTTATCTGTCTGTATCACCTGTTTATCGGCTTGTCGGAATACTTGTCCGCCTATTAGGCCCAAGTCTGCCCCCAGGGTTAGAGCGGCGCATCCCCGTGCGCCGACTTTTTAGAACAGAAATGGCGCCTATTATTTACCTTGGTATTCTCCCCTCTGTCTGGTCGATCCAGGCACTTGGCACAGCGCAGCAGAACGCATGGGGGGTGGAACCAAGTCCCGGTGCTGAAAACAGTGTTGGGACCTCTGCACATACACGCTGGAGTGTGTGCGCATGTGCAGTAGCTCCAGGCTCTGTGGGAGGGACCCGAAGCACGCTGCCCCTAGCTCTGGCCGAATGGGCTGCCAGGGCAAAGATCGGATTCGGGCCTCCTTCCTCCCCCGCCCCCCCCCCCCCCCCGGCCCCCTCGACGCCCCGGCCCGGCTTCTACATCCTCGGCGGAGCCAGCCCGCCCCACCCCGCCTGAAGTCTTCGGCGCGGCCCATTCAGCCTTCCTCTCCCCCCTCCTCTCCTCTTCCCCTCCTCCTCTCTTCTTCCCCTCCTCTCCCTCCTCTCCCCTCCTCTTCTTCCCCTCCCCTCCTCTCCTCTTCCCCTCCCCTCCCCTCCTCTCCCTCCCTCCTCCTCCTCCCCTTCCCTCCTCCTCCCCCCTCCTCCTTTCCCCCTCCCTCCTCCTCCTTTCCCCCCTCCCTCCTCCTCCATTCCCTCCCTCCCTCCTCCTCCCCTCCTTTCCTTTCCTCCTCCTCCTTTCCCCTTCCTCCCTCTCTCCCTCCCTCCCTCTCCCTTCCCCTCTCTCCTCTTCCTCCCTCTCCCCCTCCTCTTCCTCCCTCTCCCTCCTCCCTCCCTCCCTCTCTCCCTCTCTCCCTCCCTCCTCCTCTCTCCCTCCCTCCCTCCTCCTCCCCCCTCCCTCCTCCTTCCCCCTCCCTCCTCCTCCCTCCTCCTCCCCCCTCCTCCTCCCCTCCCTCCCTCCTCCTCCCCCTCTCTCCCTCCCTCCTCCTCCTCCTCCCCCTCGCTCCCTCCCTCCTCCTCCCCCTCGCTCCCTCCCTCCTCCTCCCCCTCTCTCCCTCCCTCCTCCTCCTCTCTCCCTCCCTCCTCCTCCTCCCTCTCCCTCCTCTCCCCCCTCCTCTCCCTCCCCTCCCCCCTCCTCTCCCTCCCCCCTCCTCATCCCTCCCTCCCCCCTCCTCATCCCTCCCTCCCCCCTCCTCATCCCTCCCTCCCCCTCGCTATCAGAAACACAGAGAGACACTGACAGAGAGAGACACTGACACAGAGAGAGAGAGAGACAGAGAGAGACACACTGGGGGTAGGGGGAGGGGCCCGTCCCAGCATGCTGTTTGAGGGCTCCCGGTGCTGTAGTCGGTGAATAGAAACTTAATTTTTTATTGATTGATTTTTAATGTTTTTAATTTTTAATTTTTAATTTTTTTTTATTTTATTGGTTGATTTATTGATTTATTTATTTATCATTTATTATTGATGATGGCTCTTTATTTGAAACAGTGAAGTGTTTAATGTTTGTAAACCCCCCCTCCATTTCTCGTTCCCTACGCTTGATTTCTAAGTGTCGGCAAGGTTTTTCTGAGCGTACAAAAATCTATACTTACTCCATTCTAAGTTAGTTTGGAGTAAGTTTTCACTGCCTAAACTTGCAAAACAGGCGTAAGTGGCTGGACACGCCCCCTTTTGAAAAATAATCTGTTCTACAATGAAACTATTCTAACTCACTAGAACTGGAGCAAACTAAATGCTAAGAATTGCAATTTCTAAGATGCTCCATTCTAAACTAGTTGCTCCAAAAAAATAGGAACAACTCAGGCCGAAACTTGAGCCCAATGATTCAGTCAATTAAATTAACCCTTTGGAGGACCACAGTGGCATCTTTGAACTAAAATGCAACATGAAATACAGTCAATACCACATAAGATGGCATTATTGGATGGGACTGGGATAATTGTTGTGCTTCCTCCCTTTCCACACTATCTAGAGAGGGAGTAAGAAAACACTTTGAAGGTGGCAGTGGTAGTTGTTACAATCAGTCTGGATATCACTAGAATAGGAGACAAATTGGCTGTGGTTTTGGTGTTTTGATCACAGTGACTTCTGCTCTAAGAATGAATTATATTGATGTCAGGTGAGCACAAGATTGGACTTGGCTGTGGTGGACCCCATTGTGTCAGCTGTGGGTAGCACACTTGCCTCTGAGTCAGAAGGTTATGGGTTCAAATGCCAGTGCTGAGGGAGTGCTGCACTGTCGGAGGTGCCGTCTTTTGGATGAGACGTTAAACCGAGGCCCCGTCAGGTGGACGTAAAAGATCCCACGGCACTATTTCGAAGAAGAGCAGGGGAGTTATCCCCGGTGTCCTGGGGCCAATATTTATCCCTCAATCAACATAACAAAAACAGATTATCTGGTCATTATCACATTGCTGTTTGTGGGAGTTGCTGTGTGCAAATTGACTGCTGCGTTTCCCACATTACAACAGTGACTACACTTCAAAAAGTACCTCATCGGCTGTAAAGCAGTTTGAGACGTCTGATGGTTGCGAAAGGCGCTATATAAATGTAAGTCTTTCTTTCTTAATGTGGAATAGTCAGTCAACAATCTCTCTCTAGGCTTGTGCATGAATAATAGCCACTTGGGTAACATATCACAGGGCCAATGCTGTCAATGGAGGTTGTACCCTTAAATTGCCTTTAGGAAACATGAGGTGAGGGCGGGGCGGGGTGTGGGGGGGGGAAAGAGAAAAAAACTAAATTTTTCAAAACTGAGATATAAAATATTTTGTGATATTAATTACTGGTGCGATGTTACATATTTCCTACACAGCAGCACAATAAACAAAACATTTTCTAATGTACTGTACACTGCTGGAATTTTGCCTTAAACGATTCAACTTCAGACATGCTGGAAAATCACATTCGAAACAAGCTTTGTTAGCTCAATATACATATACCACAAGATGTCACAGTGCACAGTTCAATCATAGTTGCTTTGAAATATCATGATTCTTGCTCCCCTCCCCTCTTATGATGGATATACAACAGTATTTTTATAAGCAGACATGTTAAATTGACAGTTAATCTATTTGCTGTGCAACTTTTTCCTCTGGTGGTCGGCCCCAAAACTTGCACTTTTCTATTTGATTTCCCTCCTCTCTGTTTGTAGTGATGCCATTAGTGAACTTTCAGGATTATCTGACTCTTCCTTTAGATTTCCAACGTTCCTGTGTTTCATTTCCTAATCTTCATTGTCCCATGGGCCTCTGGCAGGGCATAGTGAGCATTAGCCCTTATGCGTGTTAGTTCAGTGTTGGTGCGATGACGCAGCCCTGTTTGACCCCGGTCCGGACATGGATTGGGTATATGGTGGATCCGCTGGTCAGGATCGCGGCCTGCATGTCGTCGTGGAGCAGGCGGAGGATGGTGACAAAACCTTTGAGAGCAGCCGAAACGGAGGCGGACGCTCCATAGTCCCTCACTGCTGACAGTGTCAAAGGCCTTTGTGAGATCAAAGAAGGCCATGTACAAGGGTTGGTGCTGTTCCCTGCATTTCTCTTGTAGTTTTTTTTTGAAATTCGTAGCCAATCGTTCCAATTCTTTGTCAAATCACAAACGCCAGAGGTCACCTTGCACACATCAAGGATCACTCTGCGCCAATGCTCTTAGCCAAAAGGCCTAGAGCCACTGCACCGTTCCTGGAAGTACTGCAATACCAGGTTCGTGCCATGGAGGTGGATGGGTCAGGCCCCCCACACACCTCCGTGGAGGTGGATGGGTCAAGCCACCCCACCCACCTCCTGTTTCCAAAAAAGCAAGCATATACCTTCCTGATCCAGGGAGAACCACCTTGGGGTTATGGTGGTTACTCCCCTGCCAGGTCAGTTACGCATGATCTTAGCCAAAAGGCCGAGAAGCGATCATTTCTCTTGTAGTTGCTGCACGGTGAAGATCATGTCCGTTGTACCCCTTAGTGGACGGAATCCGTATTGTGACCCTGGGAGGAGCTCTTCAGCCACAGGGAGAAGACAGTTGAGGAGGATTCTAGCGATGACTTTCCCAGTGTCCGACAGCAGGGAGATTCCTCTGTCGTTGCCGCAGTCGGACTTGTCCCCTTTTTTAAAGATGGTCATGATTACTGCATCTCTGAGATCTCCCAGCATGCTCTCCTCCTTCCTGAGGACAAGAATGTTTGAAGACCAGGATCTCAAATCTGGCACCAAGCTTATGGTCTACAGGGCAGTAATGATACCTGCCCTCCTATATGACTCAGAGATGTGGACCATATACAGTAGACACCTCAAAGTGCTGGAGAAATGCCACCAGTGCTGCCTCCGCAAGATCCTCAAAAATCTCCTCACTGGGAGGACGGACGCACCAACGTTGGCGTCCTCGCTCAGGCTAACATCCCCAGCATCGAAGCACTGACTACACTCGACCACCTCCGTTGGGCGGGCCACATCGTCCGCATGCCTGACACGAGACTCCCAAAGTAAGCGCTCTACTCGGAACTCCTACACGGCAAGCGAGCCCCAGGTGGGCAGCGGAAACGTTTCAAGGACACCCTCGAAGCCTCCTTGATAAAATGCAACATCCCCACCGGCACCTGAGAATCCCTGGCCAAAGACCGCCCAAAGTGGAGGACGGGCATCCGGGAGGGCGCTGAGCACCTCGAGTCCCGTCGCCGAGAGCATGCAGAAACCAAGCGCAGGCAGCAGAAGGAGCGTGCGGCAAACCAGACTCCCCACCTACCCTTTCCTTCAAACACGGTCTGTCCCACCTGTGACTGTAATTCATGTATTGGACTGGGTGTTCAGTCACCTGGGAACTCACTTTTGGAGTGGAAGCAAGTTTTCCTCGATCTCGAGGGACTGCCTATGATGATGGTATTAATTCAGGCATATCAGGGTCAATTTTCTGACTTTGTTTTCCCAACAGGAAGCCTCGCCCGCAAGAGCATATATCGTAAATTGTAGCTTCCGTAAAGAAAGAACATGCGTTTTTAAAGCATCTTTCATGCTCTTACCATGTCCCAAAATGCCCCACAGTCAATGAATTAAAGTGTAGTCAACATGGTTACATGGGCAGAAGTGGCAGCCAACTTGCATATAGCAGTGTCCACAAACGGTAATGAGATAATGGGCAATTACTCTGAGTTAGTTGAGGGAGGAATGTTGGCTAGGACACCAGGAGAACCCCTCTGCTCACCTTCGAACATCACCATGAGATCTTTCAGTAGTGTCAGTAGTCAGTCCCTCTGAGTCAGAAGGTTGTGGGTTTAAGTCCCACTCCAGTGACTTGAACACAAAAATCTAGGCCGACACTCCCAGTGCAGAGTTGAGGGAATACTGCACTGTCAGAGGTGCTGTCTTTCAGATGAGGTGTTGAACTGAGGCCCCGTCTGCTCTCCCCGGTGGACGTAAAAGATCCCATGGCACTATTTCGAAGAAGAGCAGGGGAGTTATTCCCGGTATCCTGGCCAATATTTATCCCTCAATCAACATCACGAAAACAGATTGTTGGATCATTATCACATTGCTGTTTGTGGGAGCTTGCTGTGCACCAATTGGCTGCCATGTTTCCTACATTACAACAGTGACTACACTTCAAAAAGTACTTAATTGGCTGTAAAGTGCTTTGAGACATCAGGTGGTTGTGAAAGGCGCTACATAAATGTAAGTCTTTCTTTTTTTACATCCAGCTCACCGGACAAATGGGCCCTTGGTTTAGCTTCTCATTTGAATGATGGCACATCCAACAACATACATAGCGCACCCTTAGCACTGCACTGAAGTGTCAGACTCGAGTACAGACTCAAGTCATGGAATGGGGCTTGAACCTTTGATCCTCTGACTCAGAGGTGAGAGTGCCTCCACTGAGACAAGCCGGCACTAGATTGGAACCTATCCAGGATAGTGAGTTGGAGCCCTTATTTTGTAGTAGTAGATCTTGTATCCAGGCATGGTCCTTATTGCTTTGCTGTAACAAAGACGTTTGGGAAGGAGATGAGAGACTCACCTCATATACAGGAACTTGTTTTCATCATATAATGAGTAGTCTGGGCCCACACCTTAGGAAGGATAAATTGGCCTTGGAGGGAGTGCAGTGTAGGTTTACCAGAATGAGACCCGGACTTCAAGGGTTAAATTACAAGGAGAGATTACACAAATCAAGATCGTATTCCCTTGGATTTAGAAGACTTAGGGGTGATTTCATTGAAGTTTTCAGGATATTAAGGGGAACGAATGGGGAGAGAGAAACGATTCCCGCTGGTTGGGGATTATAGGCCTCGGGGGCAGAGTCTAAAATTTAGAGCTAATACCTTTCAGGAGTGAAATTAGGAAACACTTCTACACACAAAAGGTGGTAGAAGTTTGGAACTCTCTTCCGCAAATGGCAATTGATGCTAGATCAATTGTTAATTTTAAATTGGAGATCGATCGTTTTTTGTTAACCAAAGGTATTAAGGGATTTGGGCCAAAGGTGGGTATATGGAGTTAGATCGCAGATCAGCCATGATCTCACTGAATGGCGGAACAGGCTCGAGGGGCTCAATTGCCTACCCCTGTTTCTATGTTTCTATATAGTTCTTTGAGTTTCTATTTTAATCCTTTGGATACCTTAGAAGTATTGTGTGGTCAAAGCCACTACATTGATAAACATGACAAGCAGTTGCAGTGGTAAGGTGCATCCATGTCTTGTACCCTTGCAGTTATTGGTAATGGTGGAGGATACGGGGCACAAGTCAGTTGGGCAGATCTACTAAGTGAATACCAGACTGAATCCCCTTACCTCTCGGACTGACCAGAGGAAGGGCTGCTGAATTCTGTTAAATGCCTTTCCAGCATTGAGTGAGAGTACGAGAGTGGGCACTCCAATAAGTTTCACGGCAATACTCGGAAGGTGTTGGACTTTGTTTCCAGGGTGTCTTCCACAGATGAATCCTGTTTCGTTATTATCAACCAGTTTTGGTAGTAGTCAGCGAGGCTCAGTGCTGATAATTGGTCAGGATTTTAAGTCATACTTCAATAGGAAGAATTGACTAAAAGCACTGCTAACACCTCACCAGGTGCTTGAATAAGAGTGCCCATCTGTGCAAGTTTTTCTAGCGTTCTTCTGGAAACCCAGTAGCCGCCTGAACTTTGCCCGTTTCCATTATTTTGATGGATGTCTTTATTATCCCCAGGTAAACTGTGGGGCATCCACCAGCACATTCCTATCCCGCAGATCCAGCTGGGACTGGGAGGTTGTCTCAGTACAATTCTTATCTCTGCCACGAACGTTACTAGTTTGAATGGTAAAGGGTTAAATGATAATTGGCTCTAATTTGCTTGGACCAATGGAGTGGCACTCAGCAAGTCCAATGCCACCAGGACAGCTATCGTTACAAGGGCAGCCCCCCCAACTATCCCCCCCCCCTCCCCCCTGCCACAACACACACAACCGGGAGGAGGGCACGACTAAAACAAAACAAATGGCCCAATCAAAAAGAAAGACTTGCATTTATATAGCATCAGCGGATGTCTCAAAGCGCTTTACAGCCAATGAAGTATTTTTGGAGTGTAGTCACTGTTGTAATGTGGGAACGTGCGAGAATGTGAGAGTATTGTACTATGTGGTCATTTCGCTCTCATTGTTGACGAGATAGACAATATCCTACGATGTCCAACAGTAGCAGAAGCTTCTAGCGAACCAGTGGACACTGCATGATCTCATGCTAAGGTAACCCGGGCAACATAGGCAGCGGTTGGCAAACTCTTGGTTAGAGCACGGGGAGCCTTGCTGTGGATTTGGCTTACTCAGCTTACTGCTGCTTCAGTGCTGAAGTCGTGAGCTTATTTATCCCTATCAGTGTAATAATTGCATTTGGGTAATGCATTAGCCTCTGTGTGTGAGTGATTTAGTTCCCTTCAACTCAGAGTCAGGTTTTCTGTCACAAAAAATGGCCGCCTTTCCTTCCATTTCTCTTCCACTATCTATTGTGCCACTTGTGCCTTTTCCTTTTGACTAATTTGCCCGGCAGCATCAGCCTGACAGGACTTCTGAAAACCTGCTATCTGGGAGGAAAACTGTTAGCCAAATGCCGATGGAAGGGGAGGAACTTCATGTTCCCATTTGGAACGTGTTGACTCCCCTGTGCCTTGTCTTGGGCATCACTTGACTCAAGTACAATCACAGGGTATCTGGGTGCCATCAGGAGTATAAACGCGGAACCTATTTTCATTCGCAGCCATTTGGAATCCATAAACAGGGAATAAAAAAATGTCCTGTGTGAGTTTGAGTACGAGGTGAACCACAATGATCGCAGGGCCCAGGTCCCGAAAGGTGTTTGCTAAACTGGATGGGGCAGAAGGGTCTTTGTCTCCCAAGTGCCTTGTCTGAACCATACACTTAAGGACCCAAATGGGGAGGAGGGCAGTGTGGGATTCACTTCTGATGGGAACATCAAGAAGTCAGAATCATTGCTTCATAGAACAGTACAGCACAGAAGGAGGCCATTCGGCCCATCGAGTCTGCGCTGGCTCTTTCGAAGAGCAATCCAGTTAGTCCCACTCCCCCGCTCTTTCTCCATACCCCTGCAATTTTTTTTCATTCAAGTATTTATCCAATTCCCTTTTGAATGCTACTGTTGAATCTGTATCCACCACCCTATCAGGCAGTGCATTCCAAATCCGAATTTCGGAATATAGGACACAAGAATGTTTTCTTTGGGTGTATCATATAGAATTTAAGATTTGTTATTTCGACACAACTAAGTACACTGTACATAAATTATACATGCTTGAATTAGTGAAATGATTTTCAGCTGGTAGATAAGGGTTCTGAATAGATGTCTCTGTTAAATGGTTTTTATATTTGCGAGCGAGTGACAAGCCAACTGTAGGAAATAAAAACAACTAAATAATATGCAAGTCCTTACAATTCATTTTAACGTGAGTTATGTGTTTAGATCTTATCAGTACTCCCCCTTTTACTGCCCGCCCCCCCCCCCCCCGCAAGATGCTGGGGTACATTCGCTTTGGTGCTGGTCAACCTCTGGTAGCTCACCCAAATCACCATCCTTTACATCTGAGGCCAGAGAGTGTCGGCAAGCAGTGTTACTGTGGGAGTGACAGCACAGCCAAGCCCAGCCCAGGCCTCATGGGACCTGCACACGTACCAGCTTTCTAGCAGGGGTCAATGGATGGCGATGGGGGGGGGGCGCGGGCAGCAACCCTGGCTACTTTTCCCTTCCTTAGCCTAGGGGCAGGGAAACCATTTATAGCTTCCCCAAGGCCCTCGCTCACACCTCCCCTGGTTGAGATCAGGAGAGACCAGGAACTGCAGACCTGAGACCTGCTGGACTGCATGACTCAGGTACCCCCTTGCCTTTACCAACTGAGCCATTCAAGCTGTGGCACTCGCACAATGGGACCATTGCTGCTTCATTCGGACATCGCTGGCATGAAAGTACCATATCATCTCTTCTTTGAGACCAGGCCACTGTTTGAAAGCATGGGCCTGGATTTTGCGGTCAGCAGTGAAGGAACGGCGCTCGTCGTTCATTACACTTACAGCTGCCCAGAGACTATTCGTGGGCTTTGGTGCGGCAGCTTACGGTGTTTCGAGGTCCTTTTCATCATGGCGCCCTCTGCAGGAGATCTGTGGCGTGTGTGAGCAGGAAAAGCAACCGCGTATCGCTTCAACCAATCGGATTGAAGAATCCTCACTGAGACACGCAGAGTCTAAACCAGGAACAATAAATTAGAATATTCAATGTAAAATCATGTACTTAAGCGAAATAAAGGGATGGAAAGAAAGGTGGATTTAGAGAGAGATAAAAGAGACAGAAAGAAGTTAAAAAAATAATTAACATTTTTTTTTAATCTCCAACAATAATTAAAACCTAAAGGAATGAGACTCTACACTTGTAAAAGTACATTTTCAGTGCCAGAGAGGTTGTTTGACTGTAATTAAGACTTACCACGCAGTAAAAAATTTACTTGCGCCCGAATGCACCAGCCCTAACTTTTTCTGGCATGTTTAGTGGGGAATTAGTGGGTAAATGCAGCAACTTGTGCTTTAGAGCCAAACCTATCACCGATCGCAGCTTGTGGTGGAGCAGGGCAACTCGAACGGCAACTTCCTGATTTCCGCGTTTAGCTGCGCATGTGCGCACTCCGGAGGTTACGGTCCGATTTACTGTTCCATAACAGTGAGCGCTGATAGCTTTCACCGTTATTCTTAATGCAAAATCTGGGCCAATGTCTTTACTGAATTAAACTGCTGCCTAAAATCTCAGAGCAGTGGGTTTATTTATTAAAATAAAGTGGTTACCAGAAAATCTTAGCCTTTCATCGTGGCCCCTGCCAGATGCTGGGAGATTAGTCAGAACATGAGAATAACCTTATGTGTATTCAGAGCATCAACAGCATGCAATGTAATTGTGTGCCTGTAAACAGTCATCGTGCAAGGGCCCAACCACACAGAAGATAGTGCACACTAAAGAGTTCCAGCGGCACTTGGGTAAATATAAATTCAGTCTCGAAGAGGTGCATCTGATTATTAATAGCCTAAAAGACCCAGTGGAACAAAGAATGTGCTGACAACACGGAATCCACTCCAGAATGGCAAAGGTACATTGCTGTCAGCCTGCTGTGATTTGTAGTATATACTTAATCCTAATGATGTGCACTGTCTTTTAATCCATATGCCAGGCCATCCATCAAGGAAACCCGTTGCCAGAATATTTGATTGACCTTGTAAAACTTCTCAAACCACAAGTACTGTCCAAAACATTGCTGCCTCTTTGTACAGTAAGAAGGGGAGAAATTGACCCCATTTTTGATCCTATTAGTACCTCCAGAGGGTGCTAGCAAGGCAGTTTTCGCCTGAGGGGGCGCTACCGCCTCCCGGGAAATTGCCCCGGAGGTTTGGGAGGCTGTAAGATTCAGGATCACAGGTCACACACACACACACCCAAAGGGTGTTAGGAGTTATAAGGCATTTTATTAGGGGAGCGGTAGTTCAAATATAGTCAAACACAACACACAATCAGGATAGACTTAGTAGACATACGACCATGACCAGTAGCTTGTATTAGTCCCGATCAGACAGATGGCTGGTGGCACGAACAGCTCGTATCTTCAGCGTCTGCTCTGAAAAGCCCTCTGGGTCTTTCTTGTATTCTCTTTTTAGGGGTGGGCCTGGTTTAGGATATGGACAGGACCATTTAATCTATGGCATGTCAAGTTCTTTGTCTATGTATAAATAGAAATTATTTTAGCAGTGTTATAGCACTTCCATCAATCTGATACCACCAGGATGAGAAATCCCACTATTATAGCTGGCTTGAGAAAATCACTATAACCCAGGAGGAGGGTGGAGGACTTAACTGCAATAGAAGATTCTGGCTGGAGGCATAGACTGCAGGACAAGGTTCTGGTGGAGGTATCCATGGTAGGACAAGATTCTGGCTGTCGGATCACATGCTGAAGGGCCTACTACAACATACTTTTGGGGGGTGGAGAAAGATGGGGTAGGAGTGGAAAACTCCCATTGCCCATTATACTAAGCACCATCGGAGCAGGCCGGGGAGCAGAAGGAGCAGCGTGGCGGTGTACCACTCCAGGGAGCAGCACGTGCTGGAGCAGGAGAGCAACGGCAGTGAAGAGGGACGTCACCAAGATCCAGGTCGGTGATTGGAGCGTGGGCAGGTACCACAGGAGCGGCGAGGTCAGGGGCGAAGGAGCGGCGAGAGATTGTAGAGGGACGTGATCAGGGCCCAGGAGAGGCGTGAGTTCGGGGCCCGGAAGAGGCGAGGGCTCAGGGGCAGCACGGGCCCAGCCCACACTGCGATACGTGTGCACACTAGGTCCGTGCATCAGAGCAGGTCTCCAGTCATCCTGGTTAACCCTTACCACTGGACCAAGACCTAGCTCTGTCAAGCCCGTGTGGTGGCTGGTGTGCAACGGCCACCACAAGTTAAAAAAATCCACGCACAGACATCTTCCACCCTTCGAGATTTAGTTCGGACCTGGAATTTTAGGTCCATCATTGAGACACCTGGAACTTTTTGACATGGAAGCAAGTCATCCTCGATTCGAGGGACTCCCTATGATGATAATAATGATGATTTACTTCAATCATGTCTGCTACCGGTCAATTATAGAAAATGGTAACGCAGGCGATCCACAGGCTGCATGTCCTCCCAGCCGGAAGAGGATATACGATGGGAAGAGGAAAGGAGCAAGAGGAACAGTGGATAATGCTTTTTAAAGAATTAGGATTGTAACACCTGAGCCATATATTTCTGCTTTGGAACATCCGACATTTTCCAACAAACTGTCGCAGCACAAGTGAAGACAGAGAAGATTGTGGACAGCTCTTGCCTGTTCTATTATATTGTTTAAAATGCAGTCTAGATTAAAATACTGGTCTTTACAGATCCTGTACACCAACAGTGATCTTCCCCTTAGCATTGTAAAGATTATTCTTGCCAGAATCAACATTAAACATACTTGAATTGGAAAGCTGAGATCAGAGAATGAAGGCGCACAGGCAGTTTTCAATAAAAGACAGCATTGCAGCTCAACATGAAAGATGCTGTCACTTTACCTCACAGATACAAAGGATAATATATAATCTCTCTTATTTCACAGGTGGGAAGGACTCTGTAACTCAGATACAGAGGATATTGGCTAAGTCTATCACCCACTTGAAATGAGACAGATGTGCGTTATTTATTTGCATTTATTATGGATCAAGATAAGTGTAAGTGGAAAAAAAGTACCTTATTGAAAGGATGCTAGCCCTGGCCACACAGATGCTGAGAGTTCAGTTGCATTATTCAGTGCTGTGCGATGATTCCAATACATGCAGTCAAGTAAAAAACAAACTCGTGCTATTGAATCCCAGTGAATGTATCAGTCACGGTTCACTGATGCCCCATTCAATCACACAGCATATACCTCACTCACATGATTTCCATGGCTGCTCTGTGATCTTTGAATAGAATTGATCTGCTAGAATCGCTCTGCAGTACCTAGTAAAACAACACCAGGAAATCCCTCCACTAAGAACTTCTTGTTATTTCAACCGCTAATGGATCTCTCGTACACCTCTTTGCTGAAAAAAAAATCAAAAGCCTACCTCTCCAACTTGCACTTTATTGCTGTTGCCCATTGGTTCAGTTGGTAAGCATGGGACTTACGCTAAACATCCGTAAGACAAAGGTCCTCCACCAGCCTGTCCTCACCGCACAGCACTGCCCCCCAGTCATCAAGATCCACGGCCCGGCCCTGGACACCGTGGACCACTTCCCTTATCTCGGGAGCCTCCTATCAGCAAGAGCAGGCATTGCGAGGTCCAACACCGCCTCCAGTGAGCCAGTGCAGCCTTCGGCCGCCTGAAGAAAAGAGTGTTTGAAGACCAGGCCCTCAAAACTACCACCAAGCTCATGGTCTACAGGGCTGTAGTAATACCCGCCCTCCTATATGGCTCAGAGACATGGACCATGTACAGTAGACACCTCAAGTTGCTGGACAAATATCACCAACGATGTCTCCGCAAGATCCTACAAATCCCCTGGGAGGACAGGCGAACTGACATCAACGTCCTCATTCAGGTCAACATTCCCAGCATTGAAGCACTGACCACACTCGATCAGCTCCGCTGGGCAGGCCACATAGTCTGCATGCCAGACACGAGACTCCCAAAGCAAGCGCTCTACTTGGAGCTCCTTCATGGCAAACGAGCCAAAGGTGGGCAGCGGAAACGCTACAAGGACACTCTCGAAGCCTCCCTGATAAAGTGCAACATCCCCACTGACACCTGGGAATCCCTGGCCTGGCCATAGACTGCCCTAAGTGGAGGAAGTGCATCCGGGAGGGTTTGAGCACCTTGAGTCTCATCGCTGAGAGCATGCAGAAAACAAGCGCAGGCAGCAGAAAGAGCGAGCGGCAAACCAGTCCCACCCTCCCTTACCCTCAACGACTATCTGTCCCACCTGTGACAGAGTCTGTGGCTCTCGTATTGGGCTGTTCAGCCACCAAAGAACTCACTTCAGGAGTGGAAGCAATCTTCCTCGATTCCGAGGGACTGCCTATGATGATGATGATGATGATGGTAACAACAACAACAACTTGTATTTATATAGCGCCTTTAATATAGTGAAACATCCCAAGATGTTTCGCAGGAGTATTAGGAGATAAAGACGTTTGACAAATCCACTTGAGAGAGCAGATGAGGCCTCGGTTTAACGTCTCATCCGAAAGACGGCATCTCCAACAGTGCAGCACTCCCTCACCACTGCACTGGAGTGTCAGCCTAGATTTATGAGCTCCAGTCCCTGGAGTGGGACTATGAACCCACAATCTTCTGACTCAGAGGTAAATGTGCTACCCACTGAGCCACAGCTGACAACAACAACTTGCATTTATATAGCACCTTTAATGTCATACAACGTCCCGAGGCACTTCACAGGAGAGTTATCAAACAAAATTTGGCACCGAGCCGCATAAAGAGATATTAGGGCAGGAGGTCAAAAAGGTGGGTTTTAAAGAGCATCTTGAAGGAGGAAAGAGAGGTAGAGAGGCGAAGAGGTTTAGGCAGGGAGTTCCAGAGCTTTGAGGCCTAGGCAACAGAAGGCACGGCCACCAATGAGCGATTATAATCAGGGATGCTCAAGAGGGCAGAATTAGAGGAGCGCAGAAATCTCAGGGGCGTTGTTGTGCTGGAGGAGATTACAGAGATTGGGAGGGGCGAGGGCATGGAGGGATTTGAAAATAAGGATGAGAATTTTGAAATCGAGGAGTGGTCTAACCAGAAGAAATATAGGTCAGCGAGCACAGGGGTGCTGGGTGAGCGGGACTTGGTGCGAGTTAGGACACGGGCAGCTGAGTTTTGGATCTGTAGGGTAGAATGTGAGAGGCCAGCCAGCAGTGTGTTGGAATAGTCAAGTCAAGAGGTAACAAAGGCACGGATGAGGGCTTCGATAGGATGAGCTGAGGCAAGGGCGGAGACGGGCGATGTTACAGAGGCAAGTGCAACTGCCCAGTGTGGAACTGAGCCTTAAGGAGTAAGCTGACCTTGACTGAGGTGGCAATAGGGCTTGCAGCTACAATTCTCATTTTCATTCACTATGCAATGATTCATGCTGAAAAATGTACACCAGGTGCAATTGCTTCACATCGAGCAACTGATAGTGACCTGACTCAGCAAAGGCATTTCAGAAACAGCCAAGTATGTTCATTAAAAAGAAAATAAACTTGCACCTTTCACGACTTCAGAATGCCGCCAAAGACCTCGAAGCTAATGAAGTCCTTTTGAAGTGCAGTCACAGTTGTACTGTCGGGAAACGCGGCAGCCAGTTTCCGCACTGCAAGATCCCGCAAACAGTAGTGCGATAAACAACAGGATAATCTGTCTTACTGATGTTGGTTGAGCGCTAATAGTGGCCGGAGCACTGGGAGAACTCTCCTGCACTTCTTCAAATATTTTCATGGGACCTTTTACATTATTTCTCTAAATATGAACCGACCAATGTTTAAAGGGTAAAACTGAAAATTAAGAAAGCAAAGTGAACGACTTTTCCGGTGCTGAACGATCCCTGCACCGGAATAGGTGCCCGATATTGGGCCTCAGGCCTCACTAAAAAGAAAGACTTGCGTTTATATAGTGCCTTTCGCAACCACCGGACGGTCCCAATGCGCTTTACAGCTGATGAAGTACTTTTGGAGTGTAGTCACTGTCGGAATGTGGGAATCGCGGCAGCCAACTTGCGCACAGCAAGCTCCCACAATGTAATAATGACCAGATAAACTTTTTGTTATGTTGATTGAGTGATACATACTGGCCAGGACACCAGGGATAACTCCCCTGCTCTTCTTCAAAATAGTGCCATGGGATCTTTTACATCCACCTGAGAGAGCAGACAGGACCTCGGTTTAACATCTCATCTGAAAGACAGCACCTCCGACAGTGCAGCACTCACTGGAGTGTCAGCCTAGATTTATGTGCTCATGTCCCTGGAGTAGGTTTGAACCTACAACCTTCTAACTCAAGGGCAAGTGAGCTACCCACTGAGCCACAGCTGACAACACCAACTTGCATTTACATAGCACCTAGTAACGTAGTACAACGTCCTGAGGCGCTTCACAGAAGAGTTATCAAACAAAATTTGGCACCGAGCCGCATACGGAGATATTAGGGGAGGTGACCAAAAGCTTGGTCAAAGAGGTAGGTTTTAAGGAGCATCTTGAAGGAGGAAAGAGAGGTGGAGAGCACTGCTCCCCCTAATGTGTTTGTTGGGTGTGCGGCCCCTTTAAGGGGCTGTGCTGCCTATTGTAAATTTAACATTGAAAAAAACGGTCCTGGGCTGCGCAGGACCAGCAGAGAGGTGCGCGCCCATGCAGCTTACAGGGAATGTTGGTAGAGAGGCGGAGAGGTTTAAGGAGGAAATTCTAGAGCTTAGGCCTTAGGCAGCTGAAGGCAAGGCCATGATTAAAATCAGGGCTGTACAGTGTGACATACTCAGTGTGACAAGGCAGAAGTCAACACTCGACACCATCCAGGACAAAGCAGTCCTCTTGATCGGCATCCCATCCACCACCTTCAACATTTACTCTCTGCACACCGTGGCTGCAGTGTGTACCATCTACAAGATGCACTGCAGCAACTCGCCAATAGCTTCTTCGGCAGCTCCTCCCAAACCTGCGAGCTCTACCACCTAGAAGGACAAGGGCAGCAGGCGCATGGGAGCACCACCACCTCCAAAGTTCCCCTCCGAGTCACACATCATCCTGACCTGGAAATATGTCGGCCGTTCCTTCATCGTCGCTGGGTCAGAATCCTGGAACTCCCTCCCTAACAGCAATGTGGGAGCACCTTCACCACACAGACTGCAGCGGTTCAAGAAGGCGGCTCACCACCACCTTCTCGAGGGCAGTTAGGGATGGGCAATAAATGCCGGCCTTGCCAGCAACGCCCACATCCCGGAATGAATAAAACAAAAAGTGTGTGTTTGGTTGTAGGTGACACAATGGCCTCCGTGCAGTCACCAGCTGGGTCGCCAGTATCATGCTTCCTTACAGGCGGCATCAGAACAGAGGACAAATTGGGAGCTATTAAGCATTGTTTCTCTTTTCTAAGTGCTATAAAAATGTCATAATTTTCAAGAGAAGGACATGATCTCCATTTTAAATGTGAACATTTAAAAAAATATATAAAATGTTTATGACGCACTGCATGTCTGAGAGGTACTGTCTGGGTGCAGAACCCAGTGTCTGCTGTGACTGACTGGCAGAAAATGTGTAGTCTGCTGTTAAATTTTCATGAGCCCTGTTACACTCTATCAGCGGGGAGAAGGGCTGTATTGATGTGCTAATTCTTCAGGCTTGTTTTTTTTCCCTTTTCAAAATCTTTCTGGCCAGTTTCCATGAGCCCCTTTGATAAAACAAAGCCATTAGCAACCATGTTTTCTTGGCTGGAGACAGCGCGGCCTGAAAAACACCCTTGACAGTTCTGATTTATGCTGTATTGTGTCATTTTTCTGTACTGATGGAAGTCCTTTGTGTTTGGCTGAATTCGTCGCCTTTGTTTTCTTTATTTAGTTGTCACTTTTGTAATTTGAAAGAGTAAAATACTTTGGCAGTAGAAAGAAGGCAACAAAAGGTTTATGTAAAGTCCTGTCCCCTCAGTACAGATTCACACGAGGCATGTATTGAAGTCAAGGTCACTCTGGACCTGCACCTTTATTTCACAGCTCTGGAATGCTGCACTTGCCTGAGACCTGTGCTTATATCCCTGTCTCTTGCAAGTGCACCCCTGGTGGTAAGGTATGCTGGTGGTTACAGGTCATATCTTATTACAGTCATGTCTAGCATGTTAGGATACAGTTATATATAATAATGTAAGATACATGACAGTTTACAAATGCAGTACGCTCACTTTTGGCATTTCAAACTGTTTACTTCAGTGTCTCTCCATCCTTGTTCATTTCCCCCTCCCCCTCTTCGCACCTGTTAGCTACATACCCTCTTCCTCCAGGTTGCAGCATGGGCCGTTTTCAACGTCTTTCTGACTCTATTAATAACCAAACGGAGGCATGTGTTTCTACAGGGCGGTATTCCGACACAAGACTCCCAAAGCCAGTGCTCTACACGGAGCTCCAACACAGCAAGTGAGCCCCAGGTGGGCAGAGGAAACATTTGAGGGACACCCTCAAAGCCTCCTTGATAAAGTGCAACATCCCCACCGGCACCTGGGAGTCCCTGGCCAAAGACCGCCCTAAGTGGAGGAAGAGCATCCGGGAGGGCGCTGAGCACCCCGAGTCTCATCGCCGAGAGCCTGCAGAAATCAAGCGCAGGCAGCGGAAGGAGCGTGCGGCAAACCAGACTCCCCACCCACCCTGTCCTTCAACCACTGTCTGCCCCACCTGTGACAAAGACAGTAATTCTGTATTGGACTGTTCAGCCACCTGAGAACTCACTTTTAGAGTGGAAGCGAGTCTTCCTTGATTTCAAGGGACTGCCGATGATGATGATTCTCTTTCCACCCGACAGCGCGGAGGGTGAGCTTTCACTGCAGCTCCAGGTTGTGATCAGGGCAATCAAATATCGTAAAGCGCTGTATGTCTGCGCAAGACAATAAAACCCTGCCCCCTTTTTCCCCATCCAATTTTTACCCCATCTCTTCTGAAGGTGCGAATTCTTAAAGGAAAGGCTTGCATTTAAATAGCAACTTTCACGACCACCGGTTTACAGCCAATGAAGTACTTTTGGAGTGTAGTCACTGTTGTAATGTGGGAAATGCGGCAGCCAATTTGCGCACAGCAAGCTCCCACAAACAGAAATGTGATAATGACCAGATAATCTGTTTTGGTTATGTTGATTGACGGATAAATATTGGTCAGGACACCGGGGATAACTCCCCTGCTTTTCTTCGAAATAGTGCCATGGGATCTTTTACGCCCACCTAAGAGAGCAGTCGGGGCCTCGGTTTAAGGTCTCATCCGAAAGACGGCACCTCTGACAGTGCAGCACTCCCTCAGTACTCAAGCATCAGCCCAGATTTATGTGCTCAAGTCCCTGGAGTGGGACTTGAACCCACAACCTTCTGATTCAGAGGCACCGAGCCACAGCTGATATTAAAGTGCAGGGGTAGTGAGAAAAGGAGAAAACGTCTTCCTCCCACATCACTTATTTCCCAATGTTTCTTCTAAGTCAATACCAAAATGCCGGTATGGAGAGCCCCCCTCTTTTTCCCCCTTCTGCCACCGCTCCCCCCCACCCCCCACCCGCATAGCTGGTGGGTCAGGCTTCCTGCCAGCAGTATGAACTCAGAACACTGACCCTCTCATTTCTGACATTTGTATTGATGTCAAGAAGGGGCTCGACAAGGTGGATGCAGAGAGACTATTTCCACTCATAGGGGAAAGTAAAACTAGGGCACATCGTCTTAGAATAAGGGGCCACCCATTTAAAACTGAGATGAGAAGAAATTTCTTCTCTCAGAGGGTTGTAAATCTATGGAATTCTCTGCCCAAGAGAGCTGTGATGGCTGGGTCATTGAATATATTTAAGGTGGAATACCAATTTGATTTTCCTCTTTGGACAAGATTCATCAGCTGCTGTGCAAACATTTAGATGTAGAGAAGAGATTTATTCCTGCCTGTAAAAGTCCGCTATTGTTCGGACATTATGGAATTGTATTCATTGGTTGAGGGGGGGGGAAGTAAGATGGTAATATAGAAGTCAGTTGGATCAGGTGGTCAAAGAAAGTAGTTACAAGGCTGTGGGGAAAGAACAGGGAGTGGGACTAATCGGAGAGCTCTTTCAAAGAGACAGCATAGGCACGATGGGCCCTCTGGCCTCCTACTGTACTGCATGATTGTAGGATTCTATATTATCCTAGTTGTTCTGTCGTATGGAGGAGTTGATATGGCAGCATTGGACATAGCAGTAAAAAAAAGAGTATCCTGAGCAGATTGTGTTATATTGGTCATGAAGTCAGTATTCAATCTTCTGGCATCTCAGAAAGGTACAAACAGGCATACATTTCCTGTATAAATGGCTATGGGCTTCTGTATGATACATGTATTGCTGTCAGCTTTTATAGTGCGCAGTATAATCGGAGAAGGAGAGTAAAAATAAATTGGGCCGCATGTCACGATCGGACTCGTTTACAAAACATTTTATGCGCGTGATGGTGATAACGGTAACCTGGAAAGACTGCAGGCGAATGAGTACAAATTAGGTGCAACGAATAACCCATTTAATGATGTGAATTCTGTAATGTTACAGAAGAAGGATGTTTCAACGGGAGAAAGCACATGGCCTGAAGCTGCTCCCCTGCTGCACAGAGGCAGTGGAAAGGCGAGGGGATATTGAACCGGAGGGGTTTATTTGAAATCAATAGAACTATGGTTCTGGTTGATTACATAAAGTAATCCCTGGAAACAGGAGAGACTCTCAGGTGTGTCATTGTGCTGTGAAGGTTGAGTGAAATAAGATAGAGCTGCTTTCATATTGCAAACTCCATTATTCTCTCGGGGAGCGGGTAGCGGGGGGGGGGGGTGGTTATGTCAAATGTATCATTTATTTTATAAAAAGAGAAAAGTATCCAAAATCCTGTGACAGTCTGGCTTATATGTGACTCCAGAACCACAACAATGTGGTTGACTGTTAACTACCTTCTGGAATGGCATAGCAAGCCATTCAGTTGTAGCAAACCGCTATAACGAAGTCAGTACTATGGGAGCACCTTCACCACATGGACTGCAGCGGTTCAAGAAGGCGACACACCACCACCTTCTCAAGGGCAATATAGGATGGGCAATAAATGCTGGCCTTGCCAGCGACGCCCCCATCTCATGAACGAATATAAAAAAAATGATGAGCCATAAAATCAATCCCAGCCACTTACAGCAGTGATCCGGACCTGATTGACGGGGGAATTATCCAATCATCTCCATTCTGGCCGGGACATGTGGTGTCACTTTAAGTAGCCTCCGTTTGAAGCGGTTTTATATTGTTTGAGACCTGTGCTAATGCTGTGAGCCTAAGACTTGCACTGCAGGCTAAATGTAAAGCTGCCAGAACTCAACAAGATCAGCCGCCAACAAAAGCCATTTCTAGCATGTCTTCCGCACCACTTCTACTGGTATATCCCAACAATTTTACATTTGTTTTGCAGCCAGCTGTGTAAGATCTGCACTGGAAAAAAATGGCAAAATGTAAAAAAAAAACACTTTTCATTGAAACCAGCCCTTGCCTGATTTGTCGACTGTAAGCCTGCAGTGTAGCCTGCCGCTCGATTGCCAGGCCATTTATGGCCATGTGGCACGCAGCTGAGAGAGGGAGAATTGTACACGGGGTGTTGGCTGTGCATCTGTGGTGTAAAAGCATCTTAAGATTGGTAAAAATAGAAATCTGCATATTACAATCTGTAGCTTGCACCTTTCAAGACATTGGGCTGGAATACGATAACATTGGGCTTTTTGTTCCATTTGCAGCATGAGTTTGACTCAGTTGCCAGCACTCTTGCCTCAGCGTCAGGACCCCTTGGGTTATAAAGTCCCACTCAAGAACTTGAGCCAATCATGTAGGTTGGCCCCCCACCCCCGCACTTCCAGTGCAGCACTGACAGAATTGTTCCACTGCTGGAACAGCTATCTTTCAGATCAACCGAGGATCTGTCTGCCTGCTCGGGTGGGTGTAAAATGGGAAGCTGGACAAGCATACGAGGGAGAAGGGAATTGTAATGTATTTGCTTCATGAGTTCTGTGCTTAAGAATTCATAGCAACACATTGCTATTAAGAACTAGTTGGTTTATTAACAAAGGTTTAACAATCACGCTACACATTACCAGTTCATCCACTAGGCTCACAACTGCATACCTCATCGTGGATGACCGAGACTCAACTGACTGGGGTTTTATTGAGTCTTGTGAACATCACGTGACTGGCTAAGTCCCTCACAATGCAACAGCTCCACAAACCTGTGAGCATCCTCACAGATGCACGCATTCGAGGAATAGAGGGTTATGCTGATAGATTTAGATGAGGAAAGATGGGAGGAGGCTCGAGTGGAGCATAAACACCGGCACGGACTGTTTCTGTGCCGTATATCCCATGTGATCCTATTTAAAAAGGATTCATAGGACCATTCGAAGACGAGCAGGGAGTTCTCCTGGTACCTTGGCTAACATTCCCTCAACCAACACCATGAAAAAAACACAGATTATCTGGTCATTTATTTCATTTGCGAGCTGTGCACAACTTCTGCTGGATTTGGCTATATAACAGTGCAACAACTTCAAAAGTTCAAATTAGTTGCATTGTGCGTTGGGATGTCCCGAAAGGTGTAATAAGATGCTATATAAATTCTTTCTATAAAGTGCTCTCACATTGTGACACTATCTGAGGTTGCTGGGCCTCAGCTCCCAGATCTTTGATAATAATAAAACAGAAGAGGCTGGACATACACAGCAGGTCAGTAAAGAGTGAAGACTGGTCAACATTTCAGGTGTATACCCTTCATCAAAGGATAAGCCAGCATTTTAGTAAGGTTAGAAAAAAACGGGGAAAAAGGAGCTGGGAGAAACAACAGATAGTCCAGCTCTATCCCTGTTAAAGGGCGGAATGGCCTGTAAACCGCTTGACAGAAAGGTAGAAAAGAACATAAGAAATAGGAGCAGGAGTAGGCCATACGGCCCCTCGAGCCTGCTCCACCATTTAATATGATCATGGCTGATCCGATCATGGACTCAGGTCCACTTCCCTGCCCGCTCCCCATAACCCCTTATTCCCTTATCGGTTAAGAAACTATCCATTTCTGTCTTAAATTTACTCAATGTCCCAGCTTCCACAGCTCTCTGAGGCAGCAAATTCCACAGACCCATAACCCTCTGAGAGAAGAAAGGAAGGTAGGAAGGAAAGGATGAAGGAAGAGAGGAAGAAAGAGGTAGAAAGAATGAAAAAAAGACAGAAAGGTAGAAAGGAGGAAAGGAAGAGGTAGAGAAAGAAAAATAGAAAGACAGAAAGAGAGTCTTTAAGAAAGGAAGGTGAAAGGAAGGTAGAAAGAAAGAACGAAAGAAAAAAATAGAAAGAAAGAAAATGTAAGAATTGATACAGTATTGGACATGACTGTACTGGAATAAAAAAATTCAAAAAGGGCAAAAAAAGAAATGGAAGCTTTTAGTAATAATGTTCAGTTACAGGGGGTTATGATCTGATGTTGTCGACAGTTTATATGTGGGGAGGCAAGGAAGTGACAGGCATTAGAGGTTTATTTTGATTTGGTGCAGCTTGTGCTGGCAGATCCATTGAAGATTGAAGCCGCTGAATTGTACAAAGCAGTCCGTAGTCTGGCTCAGAGTTGTTCAGGATCTCCCTGACAGATATAAATATTAAAGGCCGATCAACATCCCTCTGGGAAGGTGAGCAATTATGGTAACACCTTAGAACTGCCTAAGTTGTTGCCAATGGCAACGGCACCTTCCAGGGTAGTGTCAATCAATCAATACCCTTACTGTATTCCTGAAGAGTGCAGTCTTAACTCCTGTATGAATAGGCGAGCAACAGAGCTCAGCTAATGGCGCACTGAGTTTATCTAGACAGCCGCACAGACCAGGAAAGCTGCCGGCCCGATTTTGCTGGTCTGTGCTGGTTTAGTTAACTTCATGCGTGGCGGTGCCAAGGGCTAGAGTTGCCCTCAGTGCCCCTGGAACAGAGAGGGCAAAATCAGCCAAGGTTCCCGCTCCGGATCGGTGTCCACCGACCCATGGTGGAAGTACACCTGTGTGGAGGGTTGGATAGTGTCTGCGATGCCTCGCGTTGTCGAATAACCTACTCGCCGCCGCGCATAGATTAATGCCACTCAGAGGAGAAGAGCCGGCACTCGTGAAACTGTACTCCAGCAAGGAGAAAATTGGCAAGAGGATTTTTTTTTTATCTTCGGAAAATGAATTACAGCAATATTACAAATATTGTTGCTGAAAAGATCGCAGCAGATTCTGTGCATTATTGAAAACATTGACGTTTCCCCTGAGAAGATAAGTGTCTTGAATATTCTTGGCTTGCAATCCATAGACTGGAGATGACACTGCCCCTTTAAGAAGCACTTTCACCTTTGATGTAGCAGGAATTGGGTCAGTGAATTTCGAAGAGCTGGTAATTGTCCCCTCTCCCACTAGCAACCTCTACTCCCCCCCCCCCCATTCTCTCGCCCCCCCACTTGCTCCCTAACCCCCCCCCACTCTCCTCTCCCACCCCCGACTCTCCCCCCCCCAACCCTCCACTCTTCACCCCCACTCCACCATCCCCCCCACTCTCCCCCCCCACCCCTACTCTCCCCCCCACTCTCCCCTCCCCTCTCTCCCCCCCTCCACTCCCCCATCCCCCACTCTCCCCCCCCCCCCCCCCCACCCCCTCTCAATTCCATTTCTCTATCAGAAATTGTTTCTTGAACGGTGTTAGACAAAAATATCCCTGTGCCGCCCAATGAAAGCCTGGGGCACCTTTGTTTATCTGAGGTTAAGCTTCTGTTTGCCTTCTGTCTCCCTCCCCACCCCCTCCCCACCCATTCCCTGGGGTCTCACAGAAGCGCTGTCACCGGTGCATCGACTCGTTCGGTCAGATTCACTGCACTGAGCAACATCCCGTTCCATTACCTCAAAACCATCACTCTGGATTGAGCAGGGCTTTCTACCGTGATAAAGCTGGCATTAGCCCGTTTGAAAAAATTAACCTTGTAGGAATTCCACCCGATGCTTTGAACAGATCTGATGCATTTGCCACTTTTGTGCCCACCTGACCAGTCCATTGATATCTTCCTGCAGTCTACAGCTTTCTTATTCATTATCAACCACATGGCCAATATTTGTATCATCTGCAAACTTCTTAATCACGCCCCTTACATTCACGTCTAACTGATCCTGTTCCATCTACAGTTGGACTATTAAGCTCCAATTTTTATCTGAGGTGGTCAAGAAAGGCACTATATAAATGCAAGTCTTTCTTTCTTCCTTTATTTAAATACACAATATAGGCTTGTTGAAAGAGATATCAGAGCAGTTACAGAACAGGCTGATGTGACTAAAAGGCAACTGGACCAATATGCATTTGTAATTTGCCAGATCCACCAACGATGCCTCCGCAAGACCCTACAAATTCCCTGGCAGAACAGACGCACTACCATTAGCGTCCTCGACCAGGCCAACATCCCCAGCGTTGAAGCACTGACCACACTCGATCAGCTCCGCTGGGCGGGCCACGTCGTCCGCATGCCAGACACGAGACTCCCGAAGCAAGCGCTCGACTCGGAACTCCTTTATGGCAAACGAGTCAAAGGTGGACAGAGGAAACGTTACAAGGACACCCTCAAAGCCTCCCTGGTGAAGTGCAGCATCCCCACCGACTCCTGGGAGTCCCTGGCCGAAAACCGCCCTGGGTGGAGGAGGTGGATCCGGGAGGGTGCTAAGTGCCTCGAGACTCGTTGGCGAGTGCATGCAGAAGACAAGCGCAGGCTGCGGAAGGAACGTGCGGCAAACCTGTGCCACCCTCTCTTGCCCTCAACGACTGTCCCATCTGTGGCAGGGACTGTGGCTTTTGCATTGGACTGTTCAGCCACCTATGGACTCATTCTAAGAGTGGAAGCAAGTCTTCCTCGATTCCGAGGGACTGCCTAGGATGATGATGATAATGATGATGTATTTAGCGCGTGGACAGGAACATCGGTGGTGCCCAGGCACAGTGGAGGAGCGGGAGGTCGGGGCGCATGAGTGGGAAGAGATCATGGCGGTGAATGGTTGAGGCGGAGGAGCAGTGAGAGATCATGGCTGAGATTGGACAAGAGACGAGCGGCGAGAGATCGTGGCGGAGGTGCGGCAAATGTTTGGTGCGGAGGCGCGGTGAGAGATCGTGCCGCAAATGCAGCGAATGTTTTGTGGCAGAGGAGCGGCGAGAGATCATGGCGGAAGTGTGGCGAATGTGGCGGAGGAGCGGCGAGTGATTGTCGCGGAGGTGCGGCAAATGAGGATACGGGGCCCAGAAGAGCCGAGGGCCCAGGGGCAGCACGGGCCAGCCCACACTGCAATATATGTGCGCACTAGGTCCCTGTAGCAGAGCAGGTCTCCAGTCGTCTCGGTTTATCCTTGCCACTGGATAAAGGCCTCGCTCTGTCAAGCCCGTGTGGTGGCTGATGTGCACCACACGGGCTTGACACATGTTAAAAAAATTCACGCACAGGCATCTTCCACCCCTGGAGTTCAGAACTGGAATATTGGGTCCTCCATTGAAACATCTGTGAACTCATCCCTTTTAGTGTGGAAGCAAGTCATCCTCGTTCAAGGGACCGCCTATGATGATGATGATGTATTTAAAAAAGTTGAAATATGAAATGACATTAACTACCAGTTTGAACCAGATCTCACAACAAAGCAGTCTTTCAGAATCCCTGTCCTTGTTCCCAAGCCCCAGGGCAGTATCCAATGATTATCATGGTAATGAGTTGAAAAAAATCAGAGCTGTGTGTTCCGTTGAATGCAATGGAGATTTCAGCAGCACAAGTGGAGCAAACCGGGATCCTGTGAAAGGAAATATTAGACAGACTTTTATGGAAAGAAAAGTAATTATTGCAGAAGGATAGAATTTATCAGGCCCACAAAGAGCTCTCGGGCAAATTTTCGACGGGTTAGCAATCCATCAATAAGATGATTTATCAATCTAGAAAGTTGACAATAAAAGCACTTCCCTACCACACAAAAAAAGATTTGCATTTATATAGCGTCTTTCACGACCACTGGAAGTCTCAAAGGGCTCGACTGCCAATGAAGTGCAGTCACTGTTGTAATGTTGTAATGTGGCAGCCAATTTGTGCACAGCAAGCTCCCAATAGCAGCCATGTAATAATAACCAGATAATCTGTTTTCTTGTTATATTGATTGAGGGATAAATATTGGCCAGGATAGTTGGGATAACTCCCCTGCTCTTCTTCAAAATAGCACCATGGGATCTTTTACGCCCACCTGAGAGGGCAGACAGGGCCTCGGTTTAACATCTCATCCAAAAGACGGTACCTCCAACAGTGCAGCACTCCACTGGAGTGTCAGCCTAGATTTATGTGCTCAAGTCCTTGGAGTGATACTTGAACCCACAACCTTCTGACTCAGGGGCAAGGGTGCTACCCACTGAGCCATGGCTGACACAGCCACAGCCAGAAAAGAGTTGTAGTGAAAGCATTTCAGAGCCGTAGGCCGAACCTGGCTTCGGTTAGGATTCTAACAGGCTGCGGACGCATTCTGTGATTCTTACCATTACACTGAATTATCGGTTGACATTATTTTATGGAACGTAATATATTTTGGTATAAATTAACTGAGTCTTATGAATTATTTCCCGACAGCAGTAGGCTGTATAAAAGACCGAGCTTGTTAAATAGTTACTTAGTAAAGTGCAAATACATGGCTATCAGCTCCTGAATCAAATAGAAAAGCATCCAGTGCATCATTCATTCTATCCCCTTATCTGTAAAGCCAAATGTAATATTCCAATGGATCACATATTCATTGCTATTTATTCCCACTTTGTATAGAAATTCAATATCAATAGAACAGAGAAGGGTAAAGAGGAGATCTGGCAGAGAAGTTCAAAATTAAGAAGGGCTTTGATAATGCAATCAGAAAAATTATTCCCACTGATCGGTGAGCCGGTAACTTAGCAACATAAATCACCACCAAAAGAACAAAAATAGAGATTAGGAGAATTATCTCTTTATGTAGAGGGCTGTTAGGACTTTGCATGCCCCAGAAACACAGGTGAAAGCAGAATCCATTATGAGGATAGAGCATAGGATTGAGACTAAGTCGATAGCTCTTTCAGAGATCGGGCACAGGCGTGATGGGCCAAATGGCTTCCTTCTGCACTGGTAAGTTGGTTCAATTCCCACTCCAGAGACTTGAGCACACAAATCTAGGCCGCGCTCCCGGTGCAGTGCTGAGGGAGGTGCCGTCTTTCAGATCAGACGTTAAATCGAGGTTCTCTCAGTCGCTGGAAAAGATCCAGTGGCACTATTTCAAAGAAGAGTTATCCCCAGTGCCACGGCTAATATTTATCCTTCAGCCAACATCAGTCAAAAATCTGGTCATTATCATATTGCTGTTTGTGGGAGTTTGCTGCGTGCAGATTGGTTGCCACGTTTCCTACATTACAACGGTGACTACACCTCAAAGCACTTTGGACGTGCTGAGGTCATGAAATGTGCTTTGTAAATGCATAATCTTTCTTTTATTTTCCCCTCCCTAACCCATGGAGCTGAGGGCAATACCATGCTCTGCAGCTGTCCTTGTTGAGATCAGCACAAGTCCGAAACCCATTTGGTCTGAATGTCTGAACAACACATTGAATATACTTAAAGATTAGATAGGCTGGGGTTGTTTTCTTTGGAACAGAGGGGAGAACTTATTGAGGTGTATAAAATTATGAGGGGCCTAGATAGAGTGGATAGCAAGGACCTATTTCCCTGAGAAGAGGGGTCAACAACCAGGGGGCATAGATTTAAAGTAATTGGTAGGAGGTTTAGAGGGGATTTGAGGAAAATGTTGTTCACCCAGATGGTGGTGGGGGAACTCACTGCCTGAAAGGGTGGTAGAGGCAGAAACCCTCATGGCATTGAAAAAGTACTTGGATGTGCACTTAAAAGTGCCATAGCCTACAAGGCTATGGCCCACGAGCTGGAAAGTGGGCTCGGGCTCGGGTTGGATAGCTCTTTGTCGGTCGGCACGTACTCGATGGGCTGAAATGGCCTCCTTCTGTGCTGTAAATTTCTATGATTCTATGATTTGACCTTTGCAGAGTCATGGGCACATCTCCCTGCCAGCATTGGCATCAAGCACTTCAAGGGCAGATGAGGCACGGTTAAAGCCGCAGTATACTCACGGCAATGTACACCGTAAGTCCAACATCAGTAAATCAATGTCTGCTGTCACAACATAATGGTGCCTCTTCCCATTGCGCCAGTGCAGCCTTCGGTCGCCTGAGGAAAAGAGTGCTCGAAGATCAGGCCTCAAATCTGGCGCCAAGCTCATGGTTTACAGGGCTGTAGTGATATCTGTCCTCCTGTAAGGTTCAGAGACGTGGACCATATACAGCAGACACCTCAAATCGCTGGAGAAATACCAGCAACGATGTCTCCACAAGATCCTGCAAATCCCCTGGGAGGACAGACGCACCCACATCAGTGTTCTCGATCAGGCCAGCATCGAAGCACTGATCATACTCGACCAGCTCCGTTGGGCGGGCCACCTTGTTTGCATGCCCGACACAAGTCTCCCAAAGCAAGCGCTCCACTCGGAACTCCTACACGGCAAGCGAACCCCAGGTGGGCAGAGGAAACGTTTCAAGGACACCCTCAAAACCTCCTTGATAAAATGCAACATTCGCACCAACAGAGACTGCCCTAAGTGGAGGAAGAGCATCCGGGAGGGCACTGAGCACCTCGAGTCTCGTTGCCGAGGGTGTGCAGAAAACAGGCGCAGGCAGCGGAAGGAGCGGCGGCAAACCAGACTCCCCAGCCATCCTTTCCCTCAATGACTGTCTGTCCCACCTGTGACAGAGACTGTAATTCCTGTATTGGACTGTTCAGTCACCTGAGGACTCACTTTTAGAGTGGAAGCAAGTCTTCCTCGATTTCGAGGGACTGCCTATGATGATGAACGGTGCCCCTTGCCAACCCAGCCGTCCGGACCAGGCTCGGAGCAAGATCGTCAATTCAGTTCCAAATTATGGCTGGTTTCGTTGCAATGATGCTGTGCCCATTGGGTAGGGTTGCGTCTGCCCAAATGAATTTGATTCGACGCCGTGGGGCGCGACAGTGAGGGGAGACCTTTATCGCATCCGTCTGGGCTGCGTGGAACCCATGCCCTCGAGATGAAAGAACAGTGCGTTGGCTTGTTGCAGAATTCGGTCACAGGATATTTAATCATTATTTTCATTATTCACAGTTGAGCAGCCAAATAGCATTTAAAAATTGGTGCATGAAATATGGACTTCGCAGGTTAACTCTTAGATCACTCACTGTTCTGAGAAACACCAGGCTGCTTGGATTAACCATTTGAAAAGAAATCCTGCTCAACCGGTGAGGCTGAGGAACATCCTAATGCAGCAACAAAGCTGCTCAGATATAGCTTTATTCATTTCCGTCCTGTACAACTAAAGTACATCGAATTACATCGAATTTACAGCACAGAAACAGGCCATTCGGCCCAACTCTATCGTGCCGATGTTTATGCGTCACACGAGCCTCCTTCCACCCGACTTCACCTCACCCTTCTGTTCCTTTCCCCCTCATGTACTTACCCAACTTCCCCATAAAGAAAGAAAGACTTGCATTCATATAGCGCCTTTCACGACCACTGGACATTTCAAAGCGCTTTACAGCCAACGAACTACTTTGGGAGTGTAGTCACTGTTGTGATATGGGAAATCCGGCAGCCAATTTGCGCGCAGCAAGCTCCCACAAACAACAATGTGATAATGACCAGATTACCTTTTTTAGTTATGTTGATTGAGGGATCAATATTGGCCAGGCCACCAGGGATAACTCTCCTGCTCTTCTTCGAAATAGTTCCATGGGATCACTTGAGAGAGCAGACGGGGCCTCATTCGAAAGGCGGCACCTCCGACAGTGCAGCACTCCCTCAGCACTGCACTGGAGAGTCAGCCTAGATTAATGTGCTCAAGTTCTTGGAGTGGGACTTGAACCCACAACCTTCTGACTCAGAGAAGAGTGCTGCCCACTGAGCCACAGCTGACACGGCAAAAGGCATCTATGCTATTCAACTACTCCATGTGTTAGCAAGTTCCACATTATAACCAACGTTCCCTATAATCTGCATGGCTGCACAACCCTCTCCTTGGTAACTATCTGAAGCGGAACCAGACTGTTCTCAACCTTGGTGTCGCATTTGACCCCGAGATGGGCTTACGATCACATATGCTGCCATCACTTGGACCGTAAACTTTCTCCTCTGTAACATCGCCTGACTCTGTCCCTGCCTCAGCTCCTCTGCTGCTGAAGCCGTCATCCATTCCTTTGTTAGCTCTAGACTTGACTATTCCAACGCACTCCTGGCCGACTTCCACATTCTACGCTATGTAAACTTGAGCTCATCCAAAATCTGCTGCCCATTTCCTAACTCGCACCAAGTCCCGCTCACCCATCACCCCTGTGCTCACTGACCTACATTGGCTCCCGGTTGAGCAATGCCTCGATTTAATCATTTTCATCCTTGTTTTCGTCGCTCCATGGCCTCGCCCCTCCCTATCTCTGTCATTTCCTCCAGCCTTACAACCCTCCGCATGCAGAAATCGAGCGCAGGCAGCGGAAGGAGCGTGCGGCAAACCAGGCTCCCTGCCCACCCTTTCCCTCAATGACTATCTGTCCCATCTGTGACAGAGACTGTGGTTCTCATATTGGACTGTACAGCCACCTAAGAACTCATGTTAAGAGTGGAAGCAAGTCTTCCTCGATCCCGAGGGATTGCCTATGATGATTGATTGATGACAACCCTCCGAGATATCTGCGCTCCTCCAATTCTGGCCTCTTGCGCATCCCTAATTTTATTTGCTCCACCATTGGTGACCGTGCCTTCAGGTGCTGAGGTCCTAAACTCTCTCATTCCCTCTCTAAATTTCTCCGCCTCTCTACTCCTTTCTCCTCCTTTCAGACGTTCCTTAAACCTTACCTCTTTGACCAAGCTTTTGGTCACCTGCCCTAATATCACCTTATGTGTCTTGGTATCAAATGTTGTTTGACAACGCTCCTGTGAAGCGCCTTGGGATGTTTTACTACATTAAAGGCGCTACATAAATGCGATTTGTTGTTGTTGTACAGAAAGGATGTATGACTCCGAAATGGGGACTGATTTACATATGTACACCCTGCTCTAATAATCCCTCACCCTCTAACCCCACTCCATCTGAAGACCACACTTGGTCTTGACTCTCCATGTGCAATGCCATAGGTGATTGACTGGTATAAATGAGAAAGTCCTGTGTTGAGCGCGCATCCATCACCTTTTGTATGTCAGACTACAGATATTGAGCTTCAAAGTGTCAAAACGTATGAAGAGAAAGAGAAAGAGACAATTATTTCCTGCTGGTTTTTCTGAGCTTTGGATCAGCTCGTGTCTCCCCAAGGCCAGGAATGATGGATTTACCAGCAGCTGCTGATCTAAATAATTCCCTTCAGCAATTTGTTTCTCATTGACCTCAGTATGTGCCTAGTTAGACCACTTTCCCATTGAGAGTACCTGAGTAATGGCCTCAAACGGACAACCCATTTTAATCACGGCTGCATTTTAGCAGTTAAACATTGTAACCATACTCTCGACACCTCATGAGCCATACCGCAGAAGATCAGCGAGTTTTAATTAAAACCCGCAGCTGCTGTTCGCTCATCGCCCCCGCCTGTTTTCCTTTACCACCCCAACTTCTCTCAAGTGTAAGCTGTGGCTCTGGGTCAGAATTTTGCCTCTGGGTCAGAAGGTTGTGGGTTCAAGTCCCACTCCAGGGACTTGAGCACATAAATCTCAGATGACACTTCAGTGCAGTGCTGAGGGAGTGCTGCACTGTCTTTTGGATGAGACGTTAAACCGAGGCCTCGTCTGCTCTCTCAGGTGGACGTCAAAGTTCCCATGGCACTATTTTGCAGAAGTGCAGGGGAGTTATCCCCGGTGTCCTGGCCAATATTTATCTCTCAATCAACATAACAAAAACAGATTATCTGGTCATTATCACATTGCTGTTTGTGGGAGCTTGCAGTGAATAAGGCTCCTTCCAACCGACCCGACCCCTGCTTCCCCCCTCTCGGTGACCCGACCTTTGCTCCCCCTCCACCCCACCGGACCTCCGCGATTCTCTCTCCCCCCCCCCGGACCTCCGCGACTCTCTCTCTCCCCCCCGGACCTCCGCGACTCTCTCTCTCCCCCCCCCCCGGACCTCCACGACTCTCTCTCTCCCCCTGGACCTCCACGACTCTCTCTCTCCCCCTGGACCTCCGCGACTCTCTCTCCTCCCTCCCCCCCCCCCCCCCGGACCTCCGCGACTCTCTCTCTCCCCCCCCCCCGGACCTCCACGACTCTCTCTCTCCCCCCCGGACCTCCGCGATTCTCTCTCCCCCCCCCCCCGGACCTCCACTACTCTCTCTCTCCCCCCCCCCCCCCGGACCTCCACGACTCTCTCTCCCCCCCCCCTGGACCTCCACGACTCTCTCTCTCCCCCTGGACCTCCACGATTCTCTCTCTCCCCCTGGACCTCCGCGACTCTCTCTCCCCCCTCCCCCCCCCCCCCCCCCCGGACCTCCGCGACTCTTCCCCCCCCGCCGGACCTCCGCGACCCCCCCTGAGACCCGACGCCACCTACCTGTAAATCCAGCCCGAGGTCTTGGGCCCGGCCGTTCAGCCTCCTTCTCTCCCTCCTCCCCCACCCTCTCTCCTTCCCTCCCTCCCTCTCTCCTTCCCTCCCTCCCTCCTCTCTCCTTCCCTCCCTCCCTCCTCTCTCCTTCCCCCCTCTCCTTCCCTCCCTCCTCTCTCCTTCCCTCCTGCCCTCCTCCCTCCCTCCCTCCCTACATCCTCTCTCTCTCCCTTCTCCCCCTCTCCCCCCTTCTCCCCCTCCCCACCTCCCTTCTCCCCCCTACACCCCTTCTCCCCCTCCCCCCCAACCCCCTTCTCTCCCCCCACCTCCCCCTCCCCTTTTCCCCCTCCCCTCGCTGTCAGAAACACAGACACTGAGACAGAGAGTGAAAGACACACACACAGACAGAGAGATAGAGACACTGACAGAGACACACTGGGTGGACCGTCCCAGCACGCTATTGGAGGACTCCCGGTGCTGCAGTCGGTAAGTAGAAAATGTTTTATTTATTGATTTTTTTTTAAAAAATTATTTTTTATTAATTTTTTTGATTGATTTATTGGTTGATTTATTGATGTATTTATCATTTATTATTGATGATGGCTCTTTATTTGTAAAACTGAAGTGTTTAATGTTTGTAAACTTCCCTTTAAACCCCCCCTCCCCCACCTCCATTCCCTACGCCTAATTTGTAACCTGAGCCTGATTTTCTAAAGTGTAGACAAGATTTTTTCGAACGTACAAAAATCTTCACTTACTCCATTCTAAGTTAGTTTGGAATAAGTTTTCACAGCCTAAACTTTGAAAACAGGCATAAGTGGCCGGACACGCCCCCTTTTGAAAAAAAAATTCTGTTCCAAAGTGAAACTGTTCTAACTGACTAGAACTGGAGCAAACTAAATGCCGAGAATTCAAATTTCTAAGATACTCCATTCTAAACCAGTTGCTCCAAAAAAACAGGAGCAACTCAGGCCAAAACTTGGCCCCAATATGTCATATTCTAGTTCTTATGGGTTTTTCTTTCTTTCTTTAAATGTCAATTTTAAAACAGTTTTACTTCGCTTATTTGCAGTGCCTCCCAGATTCCATCATCCATTTTGGAGATGGGAAGAAGTTTGGAGAAATTGCCCACTGATTGGATGGGGCCATTGCTTCAGCTACTCAGATGTCAGACGCAAAGGATTGACTTAGTCACATCACTGATCATGTCAATCCTTGATATGTTTTAAGGCATCAAGCGGAGAACCACTACTGCAAGGAAGAAATTTCTCATCTGCAGTGAAAGCAGTACCATGGAGATAGCCCATCCATGGAATACCAAAGGTTAAAGATTATATTTTTGATTGAGATGGATCATTGTCAACCTTATAACCTGCACCATTTTTCAGTGTTAGGTTTTAGCTGCCCGTGATGTCTTCATCTTACCTATCTATCTCTGGAGATCTTTCATTGAGCAGTCTAGTTGCTGTGAGTCTCAATTGCTGATATTAATCACACCAGGCTAAATTTTTCTGGTTGTCATGTATGCACCTGTGAGTATGCTCACAGGTTTGTAGAGCTGTTGACATGGCCAAGGGGGCCATCAACTAGTCGCAGTCGAGGGGGTCGTTCAGCCTGACTGCCTGCCTCTCTTCCGTGCTTACATCTGGGCCAGGGTGTCCTTAGAGATGGAGCACGCGGTGTCCACCGGTACGCTCGCGGCCTTCCGCGAGAGGTGGGCGCCGGAGGGACTGGAGTGCATTATCACCCCCGGCAATCAAATTTTAATTTGATTTTATGTTTTAAAGTTTAATTTGTTTTAATTGCCGGGTTTTAGTGTCCCCCTCCCCTTTTATAGGGGGCACTTGTAAATTATATGATTTTAATGCCCCCCAAAAAAAATCACAAAAGAAAAAAAAAAGAAACAAAAAAAAAAGAGGGCAGTTATAAGTGTCTGGAGTGTCCCCCAAATCGGGGGGCACTCGATCTAATGTTTATTTTGTACTCCCCAAAAGAGTTGTAGAGCTGTTGTCATGGCCAAGGGGGCCATCAACTGGTCGCAGTCGAGGGGGTCGTTCAGCCCGACTGCCTGCCTCTCTTCCGCGCTTACAGCCGAGCCAGGGTGTCCTTGGAGATGGAGCACGCGGTGTCCACCGGTACGCTCGCGGCCTTCCGCGAGAGGTGGGCGCCGGAGGGACTGGAGCGCATCATCACCCCCGGCAACCACATTTTAATTTGATGTTAATGTCCAAAATTTAATTTGTTTAAATTGTCGGTTTTAGTGCCCCCTCCCCCACTTTTAGCCAGGGGGCACTTGTATAATTTGTGTTTTCATACCATTGGAAAAAAAAACAAGGGGGCACATCATTGTAGCAGAAGAACTTTGTATGGCATTTAGTGAGAGCGTTGAGCAGTTCTTGGTCAGGTATGGCATGGATCGGTGGCAGTGCTAGATGCTTCAAAGTCAATCGTGTCTAGTTTGCAACTAGTGGGGGACCTCCCGAAGCTTAGGCAATGTAGTCCTATTTCAACAACAACAACAACAACTTGTATTTATATAGCACCTTTAATGTAGTAAAACATCCCAAGGCGCTTCACAGGAGTATTATGAGATAAAAATTTGACACCCCGCCACTGAAGTAGAAACTAGCACAGGTGACCAAAAGCTTGGTCAAAGAGGTGGGTTTTAAGGAGCGTCTTGAAGGAGAGGTAGAGAGGCGGAGAGGTTTAGGCAGGGAGTTCCAGAGCTTGGGGCCTAGGCAACAGAAGGCACGGTCACCAATGGTTGAGCGATTATAATCAGGGATGCACAAGAGGGCAGAATTAGAGGAGCGCAAACATCTTGGGGGGGGGGGGGGGCGAGGGAGTTGTGAGGCTGGAGGCGATTACAGAGATAGGGAGGGGCAAGGCCATGGAGGGATTTGAAAACAAGGACGAGAATTTTGAAAATAAGGATGAGAATTTAGAAATCGAGGCATTGCTTAACCGGAAGCCAATGTAGATCTGCCTGTATTGTTCATTCTCTGTTCGGTCTTGTTTCACTTTTGTGGGTTTGGAAAGGGCTGTTCGCGATTACCGCATTGAGAGATATATCCAAAATTAGTACAACAAGCTCTATTCGATTCAGCATCTTGAGATATATGCATAGGTAGAGGATTGGCTAACTAACAGAAAATTGAGAATCGGGATAAATGGTTCATTCTCGGGTTGGCAATCAGTAACTAGTGGGACCCCAACTATTTACAATCTATATTAACGACTTGGAAGAAGGAACCGCATGTAATGTAGCCAAGTTTGCTGATCGTACAAAAATGGGAGGAAAAGCAATGTGTGAGGAGGACACAAAAAATCTGCAAAAGGACATAGACAGGCTAAGTGAGTGGGCAAAAATTTGTCAGATGGAGTATAATGTTGGAAAGTGTGAGGTCATGCACTTTGGCAGAAAAAAAATCGAAGAGCAAGTTATTATTTAAATGGAGAAAGATTGCAAAGTGCTGCAGTACAGCGAGACCTGGGGGTACTTGTGCATGAAACACAAAAGGATAGTATGCAGGTACAGCAAGTGATCAGGAAGGCCAATGGATCTTGGCCTTTATTGCAAAGAGGATGGAGTATAAAAGCAGGGAAGTCTTGCTACAGCTATATAAGGTATTGGTGAGGTCACACATGGAATACTGCGTGCAGTTTTAGTTTCCATTTTTACAAAAGGATATACTTGCTTTGGAGGCAGTTCAGAGAAGGTTCACTAGGTTGATTCCGGAGATGAAGAGGTTGACTTATGAGGAAAAGTTGAATAGGTTGGGCCTCTACTTATTGGAATTCAGAAGAATGAGAGGTGATCTTATCGAATCGTATAAGATTATGAGGGGGCTTGACAAGGTGGATGCAGAGAGGATGTTTCCACTGATAGTGGAGACTCGAACTAGAGGGCATAATCTTAGAATCAGGGGCCGTCCATTGAAAACTGAGATGAGGAGAAATTTCTTCTCTCAGAGAGTTGTAAATCTGTGGAATTCGTTGTCTGAGAGAGCTGTGGAAGCTTGGACATTGAATAAATTTAAGACAGAAATAGACAGTTTCTTAAACAATAAGGGGATAAGGGGTTATGGGGAGCAGGCAGGGAAGTGGAGCTGAGTCCATGATCAGATCAGCCATGATCGTATTAAATGACGGAGCAGGCTCGAGGGGCCGTATGGCCTACACCTGCTCCTATTTCTTATGTTCTTCTGTTCTTATATTATGGCCCCTGAGGCTCCATGCACTTATGCAGCTTACAAAGGCAAATAGCTTGAACATCCTGCCCTACATTAGCCTCATAGATTTGTTGCAACACCTCCAACAGAACATCCTTGCTGACATTTCTCTTTTCCAATATTTAATATCCTCCTTTGCCTTTCTGAGCACATTCAATGAATTAATGCCAATTAGCACATCATTCAAAGGACACCTGCTGTGGGCTCCTGTCTGCCGAGAGCTAGATTAGAGATGCCCAGATCTCTTTCAGTTGAGCTTGTTTGCAGTTTGACACTCCGAGGTAACCTTTGTCCTGTCTATCTGGATCGGATGCACACACAGTAGCCAGAGGTGAAAGAAGCAGTGTTCCAACACACTGGGTCACGCGTTCCCCAGAGCTACATTTTCAATTTGCTCGGTGATTGGAACTGTCGGGCAGAGGGCCGTTTCGTGCCTCGTTGTTAATGAATTCAGGCACATGCACTAACGACCGTTCTTCTCCTGCACGTACTGAAGGGAGCACAAACCCAGGTACTGTTGGGAACAAGGCAGGCTCTTTGCAATATTACTGCGCCACACAACAGCGAAAAATGCTGCTTCAGTTCCATTCAGCGCCAGGGGAGTTCTTGAAACATGAATAAAAATAAAACAATGGTTCATAAAGCTGAGGTCGTTATGATGCATTTCTGTCACAAGTTGGTTTGTAAGATTACACTCTAAGGTTTAATAAATGTAAAAGGACTACCAGAAAAAATATCTCATTACCCTATAATTGCTTATATGAAAACTGTTATTAATCCCCCGAGGATTGTGACAGCATTTTTCATGCCGAATAATAGTAATAATAATATATGTGCTGCTAACAAGCTTCAGTTTATTCAGAGAATATAGCTAATTAAATGTGCAGTGGCTCTGTGATGCTCTCGAAATCTTGCCTTTTAAAATTTAAGTCATTTTGCTAATTAAAAAGAAAATCTAATATCAAAATGGCTATTGTTTCTAAATTAATGTATATGTATAGAGACATTGCACCATTTCTTACTCTGAATCGTTCTTTCCGAGGACCTCAAAACTCCTCAACTCACTTCCTCCTAAAATCTCATTGGAACATAATAACAGGAGAAGGCCATGCGTGTCAGCTGCGGCTCAGTGGGTAGCACTCTTGCCTCTGAGGCAGAAAATTGTGGGTTCAAGTCCCACTCCAGGGACTTGTGCCCCAAAAATCCAGGCTAATACTCCAGCGCTGCACTGTCAGAGGTTCTGTCTTTCAGATGAGATGTTAAGCCAAAGCCTTGTCTGCTCTATCAGGTGAATGTAAAAGATCCCATGGCACTATTTCGAAGAAGAGCAGGGGAGTTATCCCCGGTGTCCTGGCCGATATTTATCCCTCAATCAACATAACAAAAACAGATTATCTGGTCATTATCACATTGCTGTTTGTGGGAGCTTGCTGTGCGCAAGTTGGCTGCCGCGCTTCCCACATTACAACAGTGACCACACTCCAAAAAGTACTTCATTGGCTGTAAAGTGTTTGAGATGTCCGGTGGTCATGAAAGGTGCTATAGAAATGCAAATCTTTCATACTTTATTAGCCTTGGTAGTGTCCTGTATTATCGATCTTGGCCCGTCAAGGGGGTGAAGGGTTCAGGGAAGTGGAGCTGAGCCATGTTCTTATTAAATGGCGGAACAGGCTCGAGGGGCCAAATGGCCTACTCCTGCTCCTATTTCTTATGCTCACACATGGTTCTCCATAAGAAACAAAACAATAGATAACTAGAAACATAGGAATATATAGGGCAGGTAAAAACCATTTCAATTCCTCTGCCGAGTCCCAGCGTTCGGGGGGCGGTAACGAGGTGCTCAGGGACTGGGTGCGGCAAATTAATCAACGCCAGCGAACGCCCTTGGCGGTTTTGCGCTGGCGCCAACACTTACCGTCTCACTCTGTAGTGCCATAGATCGTGATGTCATCCAGTGCGCAGCGCCCCCATTAGTGCCCCAGATGCAATATTCGCCCTCTGCAGCATCGCCGGGCGTCAACAACGGCAGCTGCAGGAGGCGTTGTGACGTCGGCGGGCCGTTTGGGGAGTGATATTTAAAGGCATAGGTGGTCAGGTAGGGCAACATTTATTTATCTCCCCCAGTCTGGTGTCATTTGGGGTTTTTTAGACTCACGGTCTGCCTGGGGCTGTCATGCATCTAGCGAAGGTCCAGTGGCCCCACAGAGACAGGATGAAGACTGAATCAAACCAACATTGGCCCCTTCCCTTTAAGCGAGGGACGGAGCTCCAACGAGAGCATCGCTGCATGGAACATTGCTCAGCACTCTACCGCTACTACCCCCTCACTCACTTTAGCACTCGAAGGGAAGTGACAGTGCTTGATTTAGCACTCCACTTCCCCCTTGGAGCGCTAAAGCGGAAGTTCCCATCGGCTGCAAATCTATTTCACCCGGCGATACTTTGGCGCTCCCGCAAAAGTTTTCAGCGCAAACGGAGCGCTACGCAATCTCTAGCCGTAAATTTACTTGTTTCCGACAAAACATCTGGAAACTCTGGGTCCCACCATCCCTTTGAAGAGGAGTTTCCAGTAACTGGAAACGAGGCCACTGATGGAGAGGGGGCAAGGCCGAGGGAGGGGACTTCTATGCTGTCCTCCGCCCTAACGGACCTAAGACCATAAGGAATAGGAGCAGGAGTAGGCCATTGGGCCCCTCAAGCCTGCTCCGCCATTCAAAAAGATCATGGCTGATCTTCTACCTCAACTCCACTTCCCCGCACTATCCCCATATGTCTTGATTCCCTTAATATCCAAAAATCTATTGACCTCTGTCTTGAATATACTCAACAACTGAGTATATTCTCACCAGGGCTCTGTATAATTGCAGTCAGATGTCTTTATTGTCATGCTCAAATCCTCTTGTAATAAAGGACTCTGCCTTATGTTTAGAAGCTGGTATGCCAATTCTGACGAGGCATACCAGAAGGGCACAAATGGGCCTCACCGGGTAGGTCTAGGCCAAGAAACCCAGACCCTGATGATGGTAATTTAAAAAATAAAATATTGGTAGTGTCAGTTCACTTGGTAAGGAGGCCTCAAAATCTCTTCTCCGTGAGCCAAGCCCTTCCCTGGATGGCGGCCAAGCACGTGCGTTTTTGGCAGTGTGTGGCTTTGCGTTTCACTATAAACGTCAGTATGCCATCCTTTAATGAAAATGCAACGTGTTAATATTTCATTACAAACTGCAATCTGTTATAACATTCAACTCTCCCCCATCTGCCATGTTATTACAAATTCTGATTGTTCATTTGATTAACAATCCCATCTGTTGACAATTCATCAAACTCTGCCCCCTCCTTTAAAAATAAAATCTTATTTCCGTGCAGGTCCTGACTTTGTCAATCTCGGTTTCTTCCACAACGTGCCATGCCCTGCAGCTCGCAGGGCTCGAATCGTAGCAGTTCAACATAATCTGCAGTGCGCTCAACTGACTTAGAAAATAATTCCACCCACACCCATTGTTTTTGGACATTTGGGAACAGGTTCACTGTTCCATAACATCATTTATGTTGCAATTGTGTTTAAAAAAAAATTGTTTTCAAGCAACACTGCCACCGGTTTTCATGCTATAGCTGATTCTTCTGTAGAATGCCACAGAATTCTGATGAGTTGATCGAAGGATACAGCACAGAAGGAGGCCATTCGACCCCATCATGCCCATGCTGGCAATTTGAAAGGGCTGTCCAGTTAATCCCACTCCCCCGCGCTTTCCTCATAGCCTTGCAAAATTTCCCCGCTCAAGTATTTATCCACTTCCTTTTTGAAAGTTATTATTGAATCTGCTTCCACTACCATTTCATTCCAAAGCTAAGTGGATTGATGTCCATGCTGGGAAATGGAACATGTTCCTATTTTTTAGGATCAGCGTTGACATCAATTGCAACAACTTTATTTACATCGCACCTTTAACGTAGTAAAACGTCTCAAGGCCCTTCCCCGGAGTGTTATAAGACAACACCAAAAATCTGATACTGAGCCACATACGAAGAAATTATGGCAGGTGATCAAAAGCTTGGTCAAAGAGGTAGGTTTTAAGGAGCGTCTTGAAGGAGGAAAGAGAGGTAGAGAGGCGGCGAGGTTTAGGGAGGGGGTTCCAGAGCGTAGGGCCCAGGCAGCTGAAGGCACGGCCACCGATGGTTGAACAGTTATAATCAGGGATGCTCAAGCGGGCAGAATTTGAGGAGCGCAGATATCTTGGGGCGTTGTGAGGCTGAAGGAGATTAGAGCGACATGGAGGGATTACAGTGTAAAGCTGCTTTGATATTACCATGCTCGTAATGCTGCCTCCGAGCAGCTGAAGGCAATATACTGGTGGCCTGAAAAACACAGTTTAAAAAAAGGATGTCTTTCTGACTTGACTTTGGTACAGTTGGTGGCTGTATCGAACAGGAACTGCCAATTAACGCCATGTGTCAAAGTAGCACAATGATGATGTTTGACAACCGTGTCAATTGCAATCTCTACCATAATGACATTAGAACAGAAAGATTATACAGAGTGAGGTTTACTTAAAGTCAGTTGATTTCCAGTGTGCGAGTTGATCAGCCAAGTACTCAGTAGATCCATCTTCCCCCCACCTTCTCTCCCTCCCGCTCCTCTCCCCTGCCTCGTGTCAGCTGTGGCTCAGTGGGTAGCACACTCACCTCTGAGTCGGAAGGTTGTGGGTTCAAGTCCCACTCCAGAAACTTGAACGCATAAATCTAGGCTGACACTCCAGTGCAGTGCTGAGGGAGTGCTGCATGGTTGGAGGTGCTGTCTTTCGGATGAGATGTTAAACCGAGCCCTGTCTGCTCTCTCAAGTGGATGTAAAAGATCCCCGGCACTATTTCAAAGAAGAGCAGGGGAGTTATCCCTGGTGTCCTGGCCAAGATTTATCCTTCAATCAACAAAACAAAAAAACAGAAGATCTTGTCATTATCACACTGATGTTTGCCGGAGCTTGCTGTTGTGTGCAAATTGGCTGCTGTGTTTCCCACATTACAACAGTGACTACTCGAACACTTCAAAAGTAATTAATTAGCTGTAAAGTGCTTTGAGATGGCCAGTGGTCGTAAAAGGCGCAATATAAATGCAAGTCTTTCTTTTCTTTGTAATACTTGTTCGTGCAGGCATCCTCCATGTTGTAATCCATTAATGCCGCAGGATAGCATTGAAAACCCATGTCAAAGCAGCACAGGTACATCAAATACAGCAGACCCTCTCTGTTGCACCATCCATGGGAGCAATAAAAAACACACGTCAGTGAGGGACATGCTGTTGGGAAGCTTGTATTTCTTGTCCATTAATGAAAGGGACTCATAAACAATGTATAGCATTGCATCCCTGGCCTATCCGGGTCGGTCACAGTGAGAGAAGAGTTGAGCTCCTTCTCCATCAATGATGGAGCCATAAACAATGGCTTGTCTTGTACCCTTAGTGTGTGTGTGTGTGTGAGATTGTTACTGTGAGGGGCATGCCATACAGAAGGAGTGTTATATATTTTCTCTATTAATTAAAATGCCATAAATAATATATGGCTTTATACGCCTGGTAAATCAAAGGCTGTGATAGCGAGGAGCTGTAGCAAATAGGTTTTACACCGTTTCACTATTAATTAAGGAGTTGTAAATAACGTGTTCTTATATCCTTGGGATATCAGAAGCTGTTACTGTGACTGGCATGTTGCAGCAAAGGGGTTTATATGATTTCTCTATTAATGAAAGAACAATCAGCGATACAGAGTGTTAGAATAATGGGCCTTTATATCTGAAGAGGGAGAATACGGTCGACCATGTCACAGCTATAAAAAATGCTCTATTTATATGCATGAGGTTCTTTCTCTACTGATGATGTTGCCTGACCCAAAACAGTAACAGGCTGAGTAATTGAACACAAAATCTAGGCTGACACTCTGAGGGAGTGCTGCACTGTCGGAGGTGCTTTTTTTTTGGATGAGGCTTTAAACCGAGGCCCCGTCTGCCTTCTCAGGTGGACGTAAAAAATCTCATGGCACTCTTTAGAAGAAGAGCAGGGGAGTTATCTCCTGGTGACCCAGCCATTATTTATCCCTCAATAAACATCACTTTTTAAAAAAAAGCAGATTATATGGTCATTCTGTTGGTGGGAACTTGCTGTGCGCAAATTTCCTGTGAGGTTTCCTACATTACAACAGTGACTACGCTTCAAAAGTACTTTATAGGCTGTAAAGCACTTTGGAAAGTCCTGAGGTTGTGGAATATAATGGCAAGTCTTTTGTACTTTTTTCTTTTTACGTTGTCACCTTTCATTTGTATCTCTCCTCGGTTCTCTCTACACAACTTTATTCTCCCCTCCCCATATTAATTCCTCATCTCAGTACCTATGTATTGTACTTTTCATCAGTAACAAATAAGAACGTAAGAATTAGGAGCAGGAGTAGGCCATTCGGCCCCTCAAGCCTGCTCCGCCATTCAATAAGATCAGGGCTGATCTTCAATCTCAACTCCACCTTCCCGCCCTATCCCCAGATAATTTGATTTCTTTCACATCCAAAAATCTTATCGATCTCTTACTTGAATATACTCAAAGACTGAGCATCCACAGCCCTCTGGGGTAGAGAATTCCAGAGATTCACCATCCTCTTGAGTGAAGAATTTCTCCTCATCTCAGTCCTAAATGTCCGACCCCTTATTCTGAGATGGTGACCCCTGGTTCTAGACTTCCCAGCCAGGGGAAACATCCTCCCTGCATCTGCCCTGTCAAGCACTGTAAGAATTCTGTATGTTTCAATGAGATCACCTCTCATTCTTCTAAACTCTAGAAAATATAGGCCTACTGTACTCAATCTCTCCTCACAGGACAATCCCCCCATCCCAGGAATCAGTCTGGTGAACCTTCGTTGCACCCCCTCTATGGCAAGTATATCCTTCCTTGAGTTAGGAGATCAAAGTTGTACACAATACGGTGTTGACGTCTGGTGATGCTGCAGGGGCAGAACCGGAATTCGCATCTGGATGGCGTTGTGAGGGGTTTTGCCGCCGGCACTAACCTGCAAGGTCACAGAGCCGGGAATATCCCGTTATCGCCTCCCGGAGGCACTAACGGGAGGTACAAAGGAGGCCAATTTCTCCCCCAGGGTTTGTACAGAGGAATGATATGGTCAAGAATATGGGGAGGGAAGATTATATGAAGGGTGAGACTGAGAGAGAACCAAATGGAGGTAAAGTTTGAGGTGAGGTGCTAGAGGAGTTGAGACATCAATTGAAACCACTGGGGTTGAGGAATCATTCATTGCAAAGACAAAGGGAAGTGAGAAGGGAAGACATCTGGGAGAGGAAGTACTCCGAGCCAAAGAGAAAGGTCATGGGTCATGGACTGTCTTTTGGATGGGACATTAAACCGAGGCCCCATCTGCCCTCTCAGGTGGACGTAAAAGATCGCATGGCACTATTTCAAAGAAGAACAGGGCAGTTATCCCTGGTGTCCTGGCCAATATTTATCCCTCAATCAACATCACTAAAAAACAGATTATCTGGTCATTATCACATTGCTGTTTGTGGGAGCTTGCTGCATGCAAATTGGCTGCCGTGTTTCCCACATTACAACAGTGACTACACTCCAAAAATACTTAATTGGCTGTAAAGTGCTTTGAGACGTCCGGTGGTCATGAAAGGCGCTATATAAATGCAAGTCTTTCTTTTTCTTTATGGGTGGACACTGGCATCCGTTCACGCCATGGCACCTGTTGTGTAACCACCATTACCTGCCACCCCAAAGGACAAACAATTAACAAGGATTGGGAAGAGCCGCAAACACAAATGTTGCTGACACAGCGACAGGAGGGGTTGGGACAGAGGGTTATGGTAACTGTGCACCATGCCATTTTATCCAGCAAGCTAAAAGGGTTATGAGAGTCGCATGAATAATTTATAAATGATTCCGAACTTGCAATGATTTATTCATTTTGTGCGAGAATGCCATCGCAGTTCTCAACAGATTAACAGTGTAAACATAAATCAAAGGTCTGCATCTTCACAAATGTAAAGTAGCCCAGCACTTTACACTGCCGCTGTTCCAAAGGTAGCGAGAGAGAGAAAACAGAATAAAATCCCAAATGCCTGAAACAAGCGCATGACAAGGATGCACACACTGGCAGCAAACAACAGAAAGAAAGAAAGAAAAGCTCCTTTCACAACCTCTGGACATCTCAAAGCACTTTACAGCCAATGAAGTACTTTTGAAGTGTAGTCACTGTTGTAATGTAGGAAACACGGCAGCCAATTTGCGCACAGCAAGCTCCCACAAACAGCAATGTGATAACGACCAGAGGATCTGTTTTTTTCTTTTGTTGATTGAAAGATAAATATTGGCCGGGACACTTCACGGTGCGCTGCTGCGTAGACAGGGCCCTCCCCTTCATTAAAGGGGAGGGTGATTAAAGGGGAGGACCAAGCTGCCGACTCTGTGGGGGAGAAACGGGGATTTCCTCTGCGGTTTCCTCTGCCCAGCATCATCACCATCACTGGCAGTCCCTCGAAATCGAGGAAGACTTGCTTCCACTCTAAAAATGAGTTCTCAGGTGACTGTACAGTCCAATACGGGAATTACAGTCTCTGTCACAGGTGGGACAGACAGTCGTTGAAGAAAGGGTGGGTGAGGAGTCTGGTTTGCCGCACGCTCCTTCCGCTGCCTGCGCTTGTTTTCTGCATGCTCTCGGCGACGAGACTCGGGGTGCTCAGCGCCCTCCCGGATGCTCTTCCTCCACTTAGGGCGGTCTTTGGCCAGGGATTCCCAGGTGTCGGTGGGGATGTTGCATTTTATCAAGGGAGGCTTTGAAGGTGTCCTTGAAATGCTTCCTCTGCCCACCTGGGGCTCGCTTGCCGTGTAGGAGTTCCAAGTAGAGCGCTTACTTTGGGCGTCTTGTGTCAGGCCTGTGAACAATGTGGCTCGTCCAACGGAGCTGGTCGAGTGTGGCCAGTGCTTCGATGCTGGGGATGTTGAGCAGAGTGCCGGAGCTGCAAGATCCTGGTACGTGTCCCACGATCCAGCATGAAGACGGCCACAACCGGTAAGTCAACCATTTTGTTTTTCAATTCGCCACCTCTCCTTTAAGTTTTGCCCCGCGAGCGGTCTACAGCCCCGGTACACACCCCCTGAAGCGGTTGCTGGCATTGCCCCGCTCAGCTTCAGGGGAGCGCTATCAAATTTTCGCTCTGGGGCGAAAACGGGTCGTTGCGCACGGTGATGATGTCGTCATCGTCAGCACAGCGGGACGGGACGGGACGCTACCGGTCACCGCCGCCGCTAAACTCCCGCGGAATTTTTACGGGAGTTATTAGCAGCGCTGCGCCCAGACGACAAGTCGTTTGCGCCCCATTGGCACCCCACCCCCCCCCAGAATTTCTACCCCTCAGAGAATCTTTTATCCACCACATGAGCAATAGATAGGTGAAATGCAGTTTGACCGATATGTCGTTCATATATGTCAACGAGTTGTTTTTACTTAATTGGGAGCTAAATGCTTATCTGATTATGAAAAATATTGGTCGTGCGAGGGATGAATATTGAGCTAGGCAGTCAAATACTCTACAGAACATTGCAGCTCTATGGGAATACCGTCTGTGGACTATAACTGGTCAGGAATGAATAAAACAATGATTCATTCAGAATCTGGAGCTCTTGCTTGATAAGCCTCTGGGGCGATGGAGAAACGGCACTTCAGGCAGATGATTTGTCTCCAACGACAGATTAAATAAATTAGTATCGGTAATAGTAGAAATTTTATTTGGTCTATTCTAAAAAGTGGATTCAATGGGCCAAGGAGTCGTGTTTTATTCCATGCTATCTTGCATTCTTAGTGAGCACATTTGACTTCATTATGCCAATGATGTTACCCATGTGTGTTTTTGCTTCTTCCTTTTTAATTAAAACATTTTTAAGCACATTTTTCTTTTTGTCACTATCTCAGAATCTCTTGATTTCCCAGTTGGAGTTCTATTGAACCAAGCTCTCGATAGTGTGCATTTCAAAATGGCTTTCAGCCAGTCAAAGGTCATTTTTGGGGCGGCCTGTCATCGAGTTCTGTACTGCTTCGCCTGGAGATGAAACACAGCTGACTGCCTTTCAAAGAGTTGGAGTTAACTCAGCCCTTCTATTCTGTTGGCTCCATGATTTCCTCATTAACTTTTTCCAAGGGATTTCCGATTGTTGTCGAGCTTATTCAGAATTCGCAGTTCAATCAGCCATCTGAAGTTATCCCGGCCAGAAAGTTTGACCATATCAACCTTACGAATTCTTCCTCAATTTTCCGTTCTGTTGCTTTGATTTTATTTTTGCACCAAGACTTTGGGGGGAAAATGGCCTTATTGAGAAAAGCTGTTGCCTATTTAAAACCAGCCGTCCATGATTACACTTCATAGGATAAGTTCGGATGGAGAAGGCCCTTCAGTCCATTTGATCTCATCCATCGAGAATACCCATCTTTCCATCTCCCCATTACAGAATCTACCTCTTTCCTACATGACTGCAGTGCGTTAGGATGAGCAAGACTTTCATTACTTATGTTCAGCTCATCCTTCTAATTTATTTATAGTTTTACGAAAATAGTGTTCAAAGATCAGGGCCTCAAATCTGCCACCAAGCTCATGGTCTACAGGGCTGTAGTGATACGCGTCCACCTGTATGGCTCAGAGACATGGACCATGTACAGTAGACACCTCAAATCGCTGGAGAAATACCACCAACGATGTCTCCGCAAGATCCTGCAAATCCCCTGGGAGGACAGATGCACCAACGTTAGTGTCCTCGATCAGGCCAACATTTCCAGCATCGAAGCACTGACCACACTCGACCAGCTCCATTCGGCGGGCCACATTGTTCGCATGCCTGACACAGAATTCCCAAAGCAAGCGCTCGACTCGGAACTCCTACACGGCAAGCGAGCCCCAGGTGGGCAGAGGAAATGTTTCAAGGACACCCTCAAAGCTTCTTGGCAAAATGCAACATCCCCACTGACACCTGGGAGCCCCTGGCCAAAGACCGCCCTAAGTGGAGGAAGGGCATCCGGGAGGGCGCTGAGCACCTCGAGTCTCGTCACCGAGAGCACGCAGAAATCAAGCGCAGGCAGCGGAAGAAGCGTGCGGCAAACCTGTCCCACCCACCCTTTCCTTCAACGACTGTCTGTCTCACCTGTGACAGAGACTGTAATTCCCATATTGGACTGTACAGTCACCTAAGAACTCACTTTTAGAGTGGAAGCAAGTCTTCCTCGATTTCGAGGGACTGCCTATGATGATGATCTCAGTTGACTTTAGTTGAGATGTACACCCTTAACGTTTTGTGACTTGCATCAGTGAGCTGCCCTGAAGGTTAATAATGTTACCTTGGGCGCACTTGGCACAAATGTGGAACATTTTAGGAGCCAAGTTGAACAGTGTTGGTCCAAGTAAAATCTGGAGTGTTTTGTGACTGGAGGAAGCCCACAGCATTTGGTCAAGAACAATCAGGCAGCAGTTCAGAACGTAGGCATTTTGATGACCAAAATAATAGCTCAGTTAATGACCAATAGCTATGAGTTGGCGATGTTCCAGTTGAGATGTTTACATCTGTCCTGGGAGTGTTGTAGTTGTATAAATATAAGGATCAAAGGAATCCAAGAGCAGTTAAAGTAGCCTGTGGCAGAAGTCTATCTGAAGCTTCTTTGCTCAAGATACGGTGAATGACATCTTCTGTGTCTCGAAGCAGAAGTTTTTACCAGTATATTTAATACTCAGCTTCCCCCACACAAAAACAATTGTCGTTTTTGCTGCAGCAGAAACATTTCCCAGCAATAGTGACCATGCTTTCTGACTGTTTCAGGAGTCGAGCATGTCTCAGACACTCCTCGGAGAGTGATGATGTGCTTTCAAACTTGTGAATGTCTGGATGAAATCCAGCACTTGCAATGATTTTTCCACTGAATTTTCCAGAGGAAAGTAAGAGTTTAACCCTAACCGTAATTGTCCAGTGCTTCAGGATGGTATGTTGCCTCCCTGGTGCAAGGGTTAAGGATGTCTCAGAGCAGGTGCAGGACATTCTGAAAAGGGAGGGTGAACAGCCAGTTGTCGTGATGCATATAGGCACCAACGATACAGGTAAAAAAGGGGATGAGATCTTACGAGACGAATTTAGGGAGCTAGGAGTTAAATTAAAAGGGACCTCAAAAGTGGTAATCTCAGGATTGCTACCAGTGCCACGTGTTAGTCAGAGTAGGAATCGCAGGATAGCTCAGATGAATACGTAGCTTGAAAAATGATGCAGAAGTGAGGGATTCAAATTCCTGGGACATTGGAACCGGTTCTGGGGGAGGTGGGACCAGTACAAACCGGACGGTCTGCACCTGGTCAGGATCGGAACCAATGTCCTAGGGGGAGTGTTTGCTAGTGCTGTTGGGGAGGAGTTAAACTAATATGGCAGGGGGATGGGAACCTCTGCAGGGAGACAGAGGGAAATAGAAGGGGGGCAGAAGCAAAAGATAGAAAGGAGAATAGTAAAAGTGGAGGGCAGAGAAACCCAAGGCAAAAAGCACAAAGAACCACATTACAGCAAGATTCAAAAGGGGCAAAATGTGTTTAAAAGACAAGCCTGAAGGCTCTGTGCCTCAATGCGAGGAGTATTCAGAATAAGGTGGATGAATTAACTGCGCAGATAGCAGTTAACGGATGTGATGTGATTGGCATCACAGAGACATGGCTCCAGGGTGACCAAGGGTATTCAGCATTTAGGAAGGATAGACAGAAAGGAAAAGGAGGCGGGATGGCGTTGCTGGTTAAAGAGGAAATCAATGCAATTGTAAGGAAGGACATTAGCCTGGATGATGTGGAATCGGTAAGGGTGGAGCTATGGAATACCAAAGGGCAGAAAACGCTGGTGGGAGTTGTGTACAGACCATCAAACAGTAGTAGTGAGGTTGGGGACAGCATCAAACAAGAAATAAGGGATGTGTGCAATAAAGGTACAGCAGTTATCATGGGCGACTTTAATTTACATATAGATTGAGCTAATCAAACTGGTAGCAATGCGGTAGAGGAGGATTTCCTGGAGTGTATTAGGGATGGTTTTCTTGACCAATATGTCGAGGAACCAACTAGAGAGCTGGCCATCCTAGACTGGGTGATGTGTAATGAGAAGGGACTAATTAGCAATCTTATTGTGCGAGGCCCCTTGGGGAAGAGTGACCATAACATGGTAGAATTCTTTATTAAGATGGAGAGTGACACAGTTAATTCAGAGACTAGGGTCCTGAACTTAAGGAAAGGTAACTTCGACGTTATGAGGTGTGAATTGGCTAGAATAGACTAGCAGAGGATACTTAAAGGGTTGACGGTGGATAAGCAATGGCAAACATTTAAAGATCACATGGATGAACTTCAGCAATTGTACTTCCCTGTCTGGTGTAAAAATAAAACTGGGAAGGTGGCTCAACCATGGCTAACAAGGGAAATTAAGGATAGTGTTAAAGCCAAGGAAGAGGCATATAAATTGGCTAGAAAAAACAACAAACCTGAGGACTGGGAGGAATTTAGAATTCAACAGAGGAGGACTAAGGGTTTAATTAAGAAGGGGAAAATAGAGTATGAGAGGAAGCTTGCAGGGAACATAAAAACTGACTGCAAAAGCTTCTATAGATATGTGAAGAGAAAAAGATTAGTGAAGACAAACGTAGGTCCCTTGCAGTCGGATTCAGGTGAATTTATAATGGGGAACAAAGAAATGGCAGACCAATTGAACCAATACTTCGGTTCTGTCTTCACCAAGGAAGATACAAATAACCTTTCGAATGTACTAGGGGACAGTGGGTCGAGTGAGAATCAGGAACTGAAAGATATCCTTATTAGGCGGGAAATTGTGTTAGGGAAATTGACGGGATTAAAGGCTGATAAATCCCCGGGTCCTGATAGTCTGCATCCCAGAGTACTTAAGGAAGTGGCCCTAGAAATAGTGGATGCATTGGTGATTATTTTCCAACAATCTATCGACTCTGGATCAGTTCCTATGGACTGGAGGGTAGCTAATGTAACGGCACTTTTTTAAAAAGGAGGGAGAGAGAAAGCGGGTAATTATAGACCAGTTAGCCTGACATCAGTAGTGGGGAAAATGTTGGAATCAATCATTATGGATGAAATAGCAGCCCATTTGGAAAGCAGTGACAGGATCGGACCGAGTCAGCATGGATTTATGAAAGGGAAATCATGCTTGATGAATCTCCTGGAATTTTTTGAGGATGGAACTAGTAGAGTGGACAAGGGAGAACCAGTGGATGTGGTGTATTTGGAATTTCAAAAGGTTTTTAACAAGGTCCCGCACAAGAGATTGGTGTGCAAAATCAAAGTGCATGGTATCGGGGGTAATGTACTGACGTGGATAGAGAACTAGTTGGCAGACAGGAAGCAGAGAGTAGGAATAAATGGGTCCTTTTCAGAATGGCAGGCAATTCTAGTGGGGTGCCGCAGGGCTCAGTACTGGGACCCCAGGTCTTTACAATATACATTAACGATTTGGATGAAGGAATTGAGTGTAATATCTCCAAGTTTGCGGATGACACTAAACTGGGTGGCGGTGTGAGCTGTGAGGAGGACGCTAAGAGGCTGCAGGGTGACTTGGACAGATTAGGTGAGTGGGCAAATGCATGGCAGATGTAGTATAATGTGGATAAATGTGAGGTTATCCCCATTTTGGGGACAAAAACACGAAGGCTGAATATTATCTGAATGGCGGCAGACTAGAAAAAGGGGAGGTGCAACGAGACCTGGGTGTCATGGTTCATCAGTCACTGAAAGTGGGCACGCAGGTACAACAGGCGGTAAAGAAGGCAAATGGCATGTTGGCCTTCATAGCTAGGGGATTTGAATATAGGAGCAGAGAGGTCTTACTGCAGTTGTATAGGGCCTTAGTAAGGCCTCACCTGGAATATTGTGTTCAGTTTTGGTTTCCTAGTCTGAGGAAGAACGTTCTTGCTATTGAGGGAGTGCAGCGAAGGTTCAACAGACTGATTCCAGGGATGGCTGGGCTGTCATATGAGGAGAGACTGGATCAACTGGGCCTTTATTCACTGGCGTTTAGAAGGATGAGAGGGGATCTCATAGAACATATAAGATTCTGACGGGACTGGACAGGTTAGATGTGAGAAGAATGTTCTCGATGTTGGGGAAGTCCAGAACCAGGGGACATAGTCTTAGGATAAGGGGTAGGCCATTTAGGACTGAGATGAGGAGAAACGTCTTTACAGAGAGTTGTTGACCTGTGGAATTCCCTGCCGCAGAGAGTTGTTGATGCCGGTTCATTGGATATATTCAAGAGGGAGTTAGATATGGCCCTTACTGTTAAGGGGATCAAGGGGTATGGAGAGAAAGCAGGAAAAGGGTACGAAGGAATGATCAGCCATGATCTTATTGAATGGCGGTGCAGGCTCGAAGGGCCGAATGGCCTACTCCTGCATCTATTTTCTATGTTTCTATGTTTCTATAACGATTCTATCTATTACTCTAAATTTAGTGAAAAAAGGCAATGCTTATATTTGTGGAACCACTTATGACATCTCTCAGGAACAAAACTTGCTTTAAGGCATGACAGCGTTAATCCACAAGCAGCAATTGGGCGACAGGACCGTTTCTCTGCATTTGGTGTTAGTTAAGGGAAAAATATTGGTAAAGATAATTCCCTTCTCGTCCAATAGTGGCGAGGGAACTTCATCATCATCATCATCATCATAGGCAGTCCCTCGAATCGAGGATGACTTGCTTCCACATCAAAAAGTTCACAGGTGTTTCAATGAAGGACCTAAAATTCCAGGTCCGAACTAAACCTTGAAGGGTGGAAGAGATCTGTGCTAACGTGTGGTGACCTGTTGCACATCAGCCACCACACGGGCTTGACAGAGCTAGGTCTTGGCCCAGTAGCAAGGATTAACCAAGACGACTGGAGACCTGCTCTGCTGAAGGAGCTAGTGCGCGCACATATCGCGGTGTGGGCTGGGCCGTGCTGTCCCTGGGCCCTCGCCTCTTCTGGGCCCCGAACTCATGCCTCTCCTGGGCTCTGATCACGTCCCTCTACAATCTCTCATCGCTCCTTCGCCCCGACCTCATTGCTCCTTCCCCCCCGACCTCGCTGCTCCTGCTGTACCTGCCCACGCTCCAATCATCAACCTGGACCTTGATGACATTCCTCTTCACTGCCGTTGCTCTCCTGCTCCAGCACGTGCTGCTCCCTGGAGTGGTATGCCGCCACGCTGCTCTTTCTGCTCCCCGTGGGGACTTCAACAGCTACCTAAACCACAGAGACAGACTGTACCATGGTTTACCATCTCATCTGAAGAATGCCACCTCCAACAATGCACCACCCCCTCAGGACTGACTGGAGTCTTAGCTTAGAATAAGGGGTCAGACATTTAGGACTGGGATGAGGAGAGAAACAAGAGTTTGATGAAGGGTCCTTGCATAGAATTTACAGAAACAAGCCATTCAGCCCAACTGGTCTGTGCTGGGGTTTATGCTCCACCCTACTTCATCTAATCCTATCTGCATGTCCTCTATCCCTTTCTCACTCATCTAGCTTCCTCTTAAAGGCATCTATAAGAACAGAAGAACATAAGAATTAGGAGCAGGAGTAGGCCATTCGGCCCCTCGAGCCTGCCCTGCCAATCAATGATCATGGCTGATCTTCTACCTCAACTCCACTTTCCTGCACTTTCCCCATAATCCCTTGATTCCCTTAATATTCAAAAATCTATCGCTCTCTGTCTTGAATATACTCAAAGACTGAGCCTCCACAGCTCTCTGGGGTAGAGAATTCCAAAGATTCACCACCCTCTGAGTGAAGAAATTTCTCCTCATCTCAGTCCTAAATGGCCAACCCCATATTCTGAGACTGTGACCCTGGTTCTAGACTCCACAGCCGGGGGGAAACATCCTCCCTGCATCTACCCTGTCAAGCCCTGTAAGAATTTTGTACGTTTTAATGAGATTACCTCTCATTCTTCTACATTCCAGAGAATATGGGCTGAGTCGACTCAATCTCTCCTCTGCAACTAGTACTGGAATCCGATCGGAATCCACAATCCTTAATTTAACACTGCAGAGTCCCAACCTTGATAATTCAGGGAAATACAGAATTCAACAAAATAGAAACAGACATATTCTATTATGATTGTTTTTTTTTTGAACAAAGGATCTTATTACAGTTATGAAGGTGCCGACAAATAATCATGGCCTTCAAACCAGTAGTGTTACTATCTGATTCTCAGAGGTACAGTTCTGTACGTGCAGACTTGTCCAAGCTGGATATAGACAAATAAACATTCTTAATCTTAATTGTTTGCTGGACTTCTGACCCTTATCAGTCGCAAACTTCAAAAAGAGCACTGGTTTATTTTAAGCCTGAGTGATTCCAGAACGGTTTCAGTATTGTCGATGCTTTCCTGCTTCCTCCCAACTTCTTAAATAATTTCTGGATTGTAATCTGCTGCGCCTTGTAGCTTTTGGCACCTCGTCCACATATTATTTAGTTTTTCACTGCTTGAATAGTTGGCTTTCAACGAACGTTCGTTAAGCCAGGAAACGTTAACCCTTTGAGAGCAAGCAAAGTGAAAGCGAACCCCGTGACCCGCGTCATGTGTCACTGGAAACACTCAGCTGGTCAGGCAGCATCTGTGGAGAGAGAAACAAGAGTTTGATGAAGGGTCCTCGACCTGAAATGTTTTTCTCTCTCCACAGAAGCGGCCTGACTTGCTGAGTGTATCCATTTTTTTCTGTTTCTATTTCAGATTTGTAGCATCCAAGACATTTTTGCTTTTGTCACGTATATCTGTCCTGTTTGTGGAAGTCCGACTGCGGCAACTACAGGGGAATCTCCCCGCTATCAGCCACTGGGAAAGTTGTCGCTCGAGTTCTCCTCAATCGTCTTCTCCCTGTGGCCGAGGAGCTCCTCCCGGAATCACAATGCGGATTTCGTCCCCTACGGGGCACAACAGACGTGATCTTTGCAGCGCGACAGTTGCAGGAAAAATGCAGGGAGCAGCGCTAGCCTTTATACATGGCCTTTTTTGATCTTACAAAGGCTTTTGACACTGTCAACCGCGAGGGTTTATGGAGCGTCCTCCTCCGTTTCGGATGCCCCCAAAAGTTTGTCAACATCCTTCGCCTGCTTCACGATGACATGCAGGCCGTGATCCTTACCAACGGATCCATTACAGACCCAATCCACATCCGGACCGGGGTCAAACAGGGCTGCATCATCGCTCCAACCCTCTTCTCAATCTTCCTCGCCGCCATGCTCCACCTCACAATCAACAAGCTCCCTGCTGGAGTGGAACTAAACTACAGAACCAGTGGGAAGCTGTTTAACCTACGCCGTCTCCAGGCCAGGTCCAAGATCACCCCAACCTCTGTCGTTGAACTGCAGTATGCGGACGACGCCTGCGTCTGTGCACATTCAGAGGCTGAACTCCAGGATCTAGTCATTGTATTCACTGAGGCATATGAAAGCATAGGCCTTACGCTTAACATCCGTAAGACAAAGGTCCTTCACCAGCCTGTCACTGCCGCACAGCACTGCCCTCCAATCATCAAGATCCATGGCGTGGCCCTGGACAACGTGGACCATTTCCCATATCTCGGGAGCCTCTTATCAACAAAGGCAGATATTGATGCGGAGATTCAGCATCGCCTCCAGTGCGCCAGTGCAGCCTTCGGCCGTCTGAGGAAAAGAGTGTTTGAAGACCAGGCCCTCAAATCTACCACCAAACTCATGGTCTACAGGGCTGTAGTAATACCCGCCCTCCTGTATGGATCTGAGGCATGGACAATGTATAGAAGGCACCTCAAGTCGCTGGAGACATATCACCAACGATGTCTCCGCAAGATCCTGCAAATCCTCTGGGAGGACAGGCACACCAACATCAGTGTCCTCGACCAGGCTAACATGCCCAGCATTGAAGCACTGACCACACTCGATCAGCTTCGCTGGGCAGGCCACATAGTTCGCATGCCAGATACGAGACGCCCTAAGCAAATGCGGAGCTCCTTCATAGTAAACGAGCCAAAGGAGGACAGCGGAAACGTTACAAGGACACCCTCAAAGCCTCCCTGGTAAAGTGCGACATCACCACTGACACCTGGGAGACGCTGGCCGAAGACCGCCCGAAGTGGAGAAAGTCCATCCGTGAGGGCGCTGAGCTCTTCAAGTCCCAACGCAACATAGAAACATAGAAACATAGAAAATAGGTGCAGGAGTAGGCCATTTGGCCCTTCGAGCCTGCACCGCCATTCAATGAGTTCATGGCTGAACATGCAACTTCAGTACCCCATTCCTGCTTTCTCGCCATACCCCTTGATCCCCCTAGTAGTAAGGACTCCATCTAACTCCCTTTTGAATATATTTAGTGAATTGGCCTCAACTACTTTCTGTGGTAGAGAATTCCACAGGTTCACCACTCTCTGGGTGAAGAAGTTTCTCCTCATCTCGGTCCTAAATGGCTTACCCCTTATCCTTAGACTGTGACCCCTGGTTCTGGACTTCCCCAACATTGGGAACATTCTTCCTGCATCTAACCTGTCTAACCCCGTCAGAATTTTAAACGTTTCTATGAGGTCCCCTCTCATTCTTCTGAACTCCAGTGAATACAAGAAGTAAGGATTACATCTAACTCCTTTTTGAATATATTTAGTGAATTGGCTTGAACAACTTTCTGTGGTAGAGAATTCCACAGGTTCACCACTGACGAATTTTCTGCTCCTATTTCAAAACTTTGCTTCTCTCCCTTCTGAATCTTCGCTCAGGTTCCCATCCCCCTGCCAAGCAAGTTTAAACCCTCCCCAACAGCTTTAGCAAACCCCCAGAGAGGATAATGGTATCGGCCCTGTTGAGGTGTGACCTTATCCGGCTTGTCCAGTCCCCATCCCCTCAGGAATCTGGTTGTTCACACTCGCCCCTCAGAATGTCCTGCAGCCTCTCAATGACACCCTTGACCCTGGCACCAGGAAGACAACCTACCATCCTGGGATTACGTCAGTGGCCGCAGAAAGGCCTGTCTGTTCCTGTAACTATTGAAACCCCTTTCAATATTGCCTTCCTGACGTTGCACCCCCGCCGCCCCCCCCCTCGTACAGTTGAGCCACCCATGATGCCTTGGACTTGGCTCTGGCTGTACTCCCTGAGGAACCACCAGTATAGAGAGTGAGATGCACTCGAGGTCTCCGGCACTCCCTGCCTGGTCCTCCATGTCTGTCTGACAGTTACCCATTCCCTCTCTGCCTGCACACTCTTATGCTGCGAGGTGACGATCCCCTGAAAGGTGCTATCCACGTAGCTCTCCGCCTCGCGGTTGCAGTGACACTCGTTGCTGCTCAAGCTCTGAAACCCGGAGCTCGAGCTCCTCCAGATGACGACACTTTGTTGCGCACATGGTTGACCAGGACACGAGAAGCGTGGTTGCTCCATGACAGGGTTTCATCTGTTTAAACAGAAACAACTACACTGTTATTTCCCGAAATAATACAACGAGCATGAAGAGGCCAAGCGCAGGCAGCGGAAGGAGCGCGCGGCAAACCAGCCCCACCGACCCCTTTCCCTCGACGAATGTCTGTCCCACCTGTAACAGGGTCTGTGGCTCTCGTATCGGACTGTTCAGCCATGAAAGAACTCACTTTGGGAGTGGAAGCAAGTCCTCCTCGATTCCGAGGGACTGCTGCTGCTGCTGCTGATGATGATGATGATGGAATATATTCATGACATCATGACCTGATCGGTGTACTGATTTTCTGCAACAAATACTGCGAAATCTTGCAACGTTTCCAGCCTTTGCACAGTCTCGAGTGAAGCGGTCAAACGCAAGTTCAGTAATAAAGCATGGCAGCCCTGACCTGCGAGAGACCGTCAGCGGCAGGTCGGGGCCATAAAAGGAGCGGCGAGCGGCGGCCATGGAGCAGCGCGGCAGCGTACCACGGCAACATACAGCGCGAGCTGGTGCAGGAGGGCGACAGCAGCGAAGAGGGACATCATCGAGGTCCAGGTCGGTGATTGGAGCGTGGGCAGGTACAGCAGGAGCGATGTCAAGCCCCGTGTGGTGGCTGGTGTGCAATGGCCACCAGACGTTAAAAAAAATCCACGCACAGGCATCCTCCACCCTTTAGGATGTCGTTCAGGACCTGGAATATTCGGTCCTTCATTGAAACACCTGTGAACTCGTCCTTTTTTAGCGATGAAGCAAGTCATCCTCGTTTCGAGGGACCGCCTATGATGATAATGATGCTGAATAAAGGTAAAAATGAAAACGGCATATGGAAATAAAAATGAAAATTCCAGAATGTGCAGCATTTCTGAAGACAGCACCAATCCATAAGACGCTGACCGACTTGATGTACATTTCGGGCATTTGTATTAAAGTTTCAACTGTTTTCTTCGAGGAACTGCATTCCACTGCAGTCAGCTGGTTTTTGTTCAAAGGGTCTTTTAACATCGATTGCGCATAGGAAGGGTTTACATTGGCACAGCATATAAAGAAAGAGAGACGTGCATTTATAGGGCCTCAAGACATCCCAAAGTGCTTTACAGCCAGTGAAGTACTTTTGACAATGAACTATAATGCAAGCTGGAGGGGCAAAATGCTCCTGTTTCTTATGTAATGTAGAAAACGCAGTTTGTGCGCAGCAAGCTCCCACAAACAGCAATATGATAATGACCAGATAATCTGTTTTTGTTAGAAAAGCAAAATACTGCGGATGCTGGAATCTGGAATAAAAACAGAAAATGCTGGAAATCTCAGCAGGTCAGGCAGCATCTGTGCCCCACCTGCTGAGATTTCCAGCATTTTCTGTTTTTATATCTGTTTTTGTTATGTTGATTGGGGGATAAATATTGGCCAGGACACCGGGGCTAACTCCCCTGCTCTTTTTCGAAATAATGCCACGGGATGCACCTGAGAGAGCATTTTTAACATCACATCCGAAAGACATCACCTCCGACAGTGCAGCACTCCCTCAGCACTGCACTGGAGTGTCAGCCTAGATTTCTTGTGCTCAAGTCTCTGGAGTGGGACTTGAACCCACAACCTTCTGACTCAGAGTCGAGGGTGCTGCCCATTCATCATCATCATCATCATAGGCAGTCCTTCGGAATTGAGGAAGACCTGCTTCCACTTCAAAAATGAGTCCTTAGGTGGCTGAACAGTCCAATACGAGAACCACAGTCCCTGTCACAGGTGGGACAGATAGTTGTTGAGGGAAGGGGTGGGTGGGACAGGTTTGCCGCATGCTCCTTCCGCTGCCTGCGCTTGTTTTCTGCATGCTCTCGGCGATGAGACTCGAGGTGCTCAGCGACTGAGCCACAGCTGACAGTCATATTGCAACATCAACAGCCAGTCCCCATCCATCGGCCGAGGTAGATTAGAGGAAGACCACTACACTGGAATGCAAATGGCGGGGGGGGAGGGAGCTGAGGGTGGGGAGCTGCGGGTGGGATAGTGGCGGTTATGTTATTTGCTTGCTGCTCCCGATATAAACTGGGCAGTTTCAACAAGCCAGGAGCACAAATATCTAATTCCTCTGAAGAATATGTTCAAACAATACGAATTAGGTTATGGATATAATTACCAACCTAATCCCAATTAGTGTCAAATTGTAGGTATTTTGAACTGCGGACTAAGAGCTAGGTTGAAAACGCCTGAAACGCTTTTCAATTATGACCCATTGTCACAGAGAGAAGGCTTTGGTTTCCGCTACCTTCAACCTTGGCCCCAGAGCTGGAAAGGCCATGTTCCAACCTGCTGCATATTCTGGTCCTCACACCACCCTTATTTGTCCCCTGCCAAAACTCATTGCAGTCTACAATGCCTTATGGAGTCTCGGTCTACTGGCAGTGACAGGGGGCCACTGAGATCAGGCTATGTGTAATTATTGCAAAGCAGAAAATATGCAACAGCTCCAGCAATCAATTACTGATCAATGCGGCTGCTCACCATCCATCACCGTGAGGCAAAATCTCATGGCCGTCGGCCAAGTCTGATTGTATACTAAGTCGACTTCCCACTCGGAAGAGACTGTGTAAACAGGAAAATATAGGAAAGTACACTCTGTGCTTCCTCTTGAAAACAATAAGGGTTATAAGTGCATGGAATGCCAGCTTAGATTTTCAAGTGCTGGCCGCACATTCCATTCACGGTCAATAAGAGGGCACTAAAGTTCAAATCTATTGGCATCTATTTCTCTTCATTTGTGCCATATATACAAAATGGATACAGAGGCACTGGAGAGGGTGCAGAGAAGATTTACAAGGATGATACCAGAAATGCGAGGGTATACCTATCAGGAAAGGATAAACAAGCTGGGACTCTTTTTGCTTGAAAAGAGAAGGCTGAGGGGTGACCTAATAGAGGTCTACAAAATTATGAAAAGTGTTGATCGAGTAGAGACAGAGAAAGTGTTTCCACTTGTGGGGAAGAGCATAACTAGAGGCCATCAACATAAGATCATCACCAAGAAATCCAATAGGGAATTCAGAAGAAACTTCTTTACCCAAAGAGTGGTGAGAATGTGGAACTCACTACCACAGGGAGTGGTTGAGACAAATAGTATAGAGGTATTTGAAAGGAGGCTAGACAAGCATATGAGGGAGAAGGGAATAGAGGGTTAAGCTTACAGAGTTGGATGCGGAAAGACGGGAGGAGGCTCGAGTGGAGCATAAAAGCTGGCATGGACTGGTTGGGCCGAATGGCCTATTTCTGGGCCGTATATCTGATGTGCACTGAGGGCACAGAAAGAAAGTCTCCATCCCTGAGCGATACAGGCCAGATAAGATGCGAGGTTTGAGCCTTGGATTGCGCTGTGCGAGCCGGGGTACTAATGTTGGCGGCAGTGGCCTCTGGGTTTGGGAAGAGGAAATTGGCCATGATTTCTGCTCTTGATTGTTATTCAATAACTTCACTGGAGTGTGTGTGCATGCGTGTGTCTTTTTTTTAAATGTATTCGTTCCTGGGATGTGGGCGTCGCTGGCAAGACTGGCATTTATTGCCCATCTCTAATTGCCCTTGAGAAGGTGGTGAGCCACCTTCGTATATTGTTGCAGTCCTTGAGGTGAAGGTACTCCCACAATGACTTTGTTGTTGCTGTTTGGTACAACCGAGTGGCTTGCTAGGCCATTTCAGAGGGCAGTTAAGCGACAACTGCATTGCTGTGAGTCCGGAGTCACATAACGGTCAGATCGGGTAAGGACGGCAGATTTCCTTCCTTGAAGGACATTAGTGAACCAATTGGGTTTTTACGACAATCTGGTAGATTCATGGCCACCATTACTGATACCAGCATTATTTAATGAACTGAATTTAAATTCCCCCAGCTGTCATGGTGGGATTTGAACCCACCTCTGGATTACTAGTCCAGTAACATTATCACTACGCTACCGTACCCCTAAATGAGGACAGAGCTGGATTCAACAATAATGCACTGGACAGTTGGATAGACTGTCAGCATTCACTGTGAAGGCTCACACATGAACAATGTTGACCAACGCCTGTGCGGAGGAGAGGGAATTGCAGGAGAAAATCGGCTCCGCAACATGGAGCATGGGCAGTAATTCTGCATTATAGAAAGACTTGCATTTAGATAGCGCCTATTCACGACCACCTGATCTCCCAAAGTGCATTACAGCCAATGAAGTCCCATTGAAGCATAGCCACTGTTGTAATGTTGGAAACGTGGCTGCCAATTTGCACACAGCAAGCTCCGGCAAACAGCAATGGTGACTAATGGGTGTCACCGGTCAGATCAACCCATTGGAACGAGAACCACAACCATAGAACTAGAGTGGTTCTACAGCACAGAAAGACCACCTGGCCCATCAAGTCTGTGTCATTCTCCTCGTTCGAGCAATCCAAAACTAATCTTACTGTCCTGCTCGCTCCCTATATTCATCAAATATTTATCCAATTTTCCTTTAATAGATGTGTTGGTCTCTGCCTCAATTGCTCCATGTGACAACATGTTCTGTGCATCACCAACCCTCGGAGTGAAGACATTTCTCCTGATATGTTGCTCACTCGTGGTGACAATTTTAAACTGACGGCCCCTTATCACCAACTCCCCAAGCAGAGGAAATAGTTTTTCCCTGCTCATCCTTTCAAAAACCCTTTGTAATTTTAAAAACATCTATTAAATCTTCTCTTATCCTCCTCTGCTCCAATGGAAATAGTCCCAGTTTCTCAGTTCTCTGCTCCTCACTGTATTTTCCTATCCTCGGTGCTGCAAATTAAGATTGAGAAATAGTAAAGGAAACATTTTGCACAAAATAATTACTTTTATTCCATTTTCTTAGATTATTTCTGCAGTTTGAAAACCCTAATATTGAAAGGCAGACAGTGGTTTGCCACTGGTTATTGCAGCAGTCTCTAAGGGCTGCTGGAAAATGTCCACATATACATTCACCTTATCACCTCTAACGAGAGACTCAGTTCTATTCTGAGGCCTTTCTGACCCACACTGTAGCGTTTTGTGTGCAATATTGGGAACATAAGAACATAAAAACTTAAGAATTAGGAGCAGGAGTAGGTCATACGGCCTCTCAAGCCTACTCTGCCATTCAATAAGGTCATGGCTGATCTTCGACCTTAACTCTACTTTTCCGCCTGATCCCTATATCCCTTGATTCCCCTAGAGTCCAAAAATCTATCGATCTCAGCCTTGAATATACTCAATGGCTTAGCATCCACAGCCCTCTGGGGTAGAGAATTCCAAAGATTCACAACCCTCTGAGTGAAGAAATTTCCCCTCATCTCAGTCCTAAATGGCCGACCCCTTATGCTGAGACTATGCCCCCTAGTTCTAGACTCTCCAACCAGGGGAAATAACCTCTCAGCATCTACCCTGTCAATCCCCCTCAGTATCTTAGATGTTTCAATTAGATCATCTCGCATTCTTCTAAACTCCAGAGGGTATAGGCCCAATCTCCTCAATCTCTCCTCAATCTCTCCTCATCGGACAATCCTCTCATCCCAGGAATCAATCTAGTGAACCTTGGTTGCACTCCCTCTAAGGCAAGTATGTCCTTCCTCAGATAAGGAGACCAAAACTGTGCACAATACGCCGGGTGTAGCAAGACTTCCTTACTCTTGTACTCCAACCCCCTTGCAATAAAGGTCAACATGCCATTTGCTTTTCTTACAGAAGCTGGACATTGCAGTCACGTTTCGTTGCATCTCCAAAGACTTTCATGCCTGCTGCTACAAAAAAAAATCATACTAGCTTTTTTGAAAAAAAACAAGTTACAGTATTTGTTTATTGGTGGGGTCAAGGTAACACAGAGCTGTTGGCATTTTGATGAACACCTCAGGGCCTACATTTAACATAAAGAGCCCTTCACAAGGTCAGCGATGCATAAACCCTCAACCAAACCAAACCCAACCATAGTTTGGCTTACCATAGGGGATAGACATTATTTAATTTGAGGTGACAAACAAATTCTTGAATTCCTTTGTAAATAATGTATTGCCCCTAATGGTCCCTGTAGGGACTTTGGAGCATGTCTTACATTATTTCTGTTCTGGCTCATGGCTACAATCATCCCTTGCAGTCTCGAGTGATTGTATTTGTGCTCTCTGAAGGACATTGCCGCAGGTTGCTGTTTATGAGTGCTTTTACAGCTCGTAGATTGACTGCTTTTTAGTAGATTACGTGCTAACTGCAGTCAGATCAGTTGGTGAGTGGGACCTGAAGAGTTATTTTTTTCCGGAGTGCTCCCACAGAACGGAGACCAAACGCTCGTGTGAGGCACATAAGGTCTGCACATCGTCGCAGTGGCAGGACTAAGAGATGATCTAATTGTACTGTGGATAAACTGACTGTAGGTTTCAGGATGAGCTGCAGCCGCTGTGCAGTGTGAGAAAAGCAAAGATGCTGTCCTCAAGACTGACGGAACTTGAGCCTCAGAGACTCGCCGAGAATGTTATATTTCTCGCGTAGATCAGTGAGAATCCAAAAATAATGTACAAAGGAGCTGTGTGGTTCCAAGGGTGGCTGGAATCACCTGCGATGTAAAGTGCCATCTGCCTCTCTCCTCCTCCCCTCCGCCCACCACCACCATTTGCCTCACAATTTTTAAAAGTCTTTGTTCACCCTATTATGTGTCAGCTGTGGCTCAGTGGGTAGCACTCTCGCCCCGGAGTCAGAAGGTTGTGGGTTCAAGTCCCACTCCAGGGACTTGAGCACATAAATCTAGGCTGGCGCTCCAATGCAGTGCTGAGGGAGCGCTGCACTATTGAAGGTGCCATCTTTTGGATGAAACGTTAAATTGAGGCCCCGTCTGCACTCTCAGGTGGATGTAAAAGATCCCACGGCAATATTTCGAAGAAGAAGAAGAGGGTAATTATCCCCGGTGCCCTGTCAAATGTTTATCCCTCAATCAACATAACAGATTCTCTAATCATCATCACATTGCTGTTTGTGGGAGCTTGCTGTGCACAATTTGGCTGCCGTGTTTCCCACATTACAACGGTGACCACACTCCAAAAGTACTTAATTGGCTGTAAAGTGCCTTGAGACGTCCGCTATATAAATGCAATTCTTTCTGTTATGTCTGTAATGCACTTATGAATGACTCCACGAGGCGATGTGTTGTACTCAAACTGTAGTGACCTTGGTCCTTTATTCGTAACTTCAGAGTGAGGCACAAGCATGGTGGGCAGCCTTTTATATTTGGCCCTGCACACCTAATCAGGTGACCCTCAGGTCTCCCACCACAGTGCCCTCTGGTGGACAGCCTCTGCCACAGGGGCAGGAAACCCCAGTCTCCACCGGTTGCACCCTCTAGTGGTGCCAGCATAGTATATACACAGTGTAAACCTTATTGATAGTACATCAAGTAACAAGTCTCCATCTTATGCAATTACTATAGAGAGAGTATATCTATAGTCTGCATATATAACACTTTCTTTAAGGGGAAACTAGATAAGTATATGAGGGAGAAAGGAAGAGAAGCCTTTCTTTCTTTCTATATGTGAGGAATAATTCCACCTTTTTGTAGTGGCGGGGCTGGGTCTGCTGGCGAACTGCCTAGTTATCAGACAGCTTGGTTTAAAACAGGTCACTGGATGCTGCGCCACGGAACACTGGCACTCGGCTCAGTTTTCTGTACTCCACCGAGTTGCCAATTGCAGATTGTCGGGCAGAGCTCAAACACATCTGCAATAAAGGAGGGGGGTCCAAGGCCCTCCCAGCACCTGACAATGGCAGGGGCTTGGGCGCAATGTGCTTGCCCCCACCCCCCCCTTCAGTTGCAGCGACCTGTACAGTGTGAGGAAAGCAAGGATCCTGGGAACAACACCGAAGGAATCGGAGTTTCAGAGTCAAGCTGGACAATGCAGAGAATGTGAAACATCCTCGGGGATTTGTCCGGGCATCACTAAAAGGCCATTTTCAAGGCCAAAGCCGATTGTGGAAATAGCAGTTGTAAAGTATGCCAGACTCAAGCATGTCCGACTATTGAATCTCCAACTTCATTGTTTCTGCACGTGGTGCTTTTTCAGTTAGGAAGAACGTAGTAAATCCATTCAAGGAAATACAGAAAGAAACTGGTTAAAGCCACAGGAAATGCCTGCCTGAGATGTGGGAACACTCTTACATCTTAGTATTGGGATGAAAGCCACTAATAGCTGCAATGAGCGGTGTTGTGCGTGCTTACCTCCCTATCTCTGTAATCTCCTCCAGCCCCCCAAGATGTCTGTGCTCCTCTAATTCTGCCCTCTTGAGCATCCCTGATTATAATCACTCAACCATTGGTGGCCATGCCTTCTGATGCCTCGGCCCCAAGCTCTGGAACTCCCTCCCTAAACCTCTCCGCCTCTCTACCTCTCTTTCCTCCTCAAAACATACCTCTTTGACCAAGCTTTTGGTCACCTGCGCTAATTTCTACTTATGCGGCTCGGTGTCAAATTTTTATCACATAATACTCCTGTGAAGCACCTTGGGACATTTCATGATGTTAAAGGCGCCATATAAATACAAGTTGTTGTTGTTGTTACCAGTAACATTGACGGTTACTTGGTTACTCAGTACGGGTGGAGGGGGAAGGGGAAATTATTTATTGGATTATCCTTCATGCAGAAATTGGAAAAACCTTTTTCAGCCATTGGAATGGTGCATGCTTCAGGAGGTATCGGACAGACAGTAGAGCTGATTAAAAATTACAGAGTCCAAAACAGTTTACAAAAACAATGTGTACACAATGCTGGTTTTCACTGTTGCAAATTTAGGATTTTTGACTTTAATAAAAGCAACGTAAACTTATTAAACATAAATAGTCAACTCTCTTGATGGCTTGCGAGTATAGACACACCCCCAATATAAGCTGTACAAACCAGAGGCCCCAGACTCAAATCTCTATCCTTGTTGATCCCCATCACTCAGGAGAGGAGGAGCCAGTCCTGGAAACAAGAGTCCAAATATGTAGCTATCGCTGGGAACCATGGGAATATTGATACATTCATACAGAAATTAATATAAGGAGAAGATGTAGAGATGATATTTCCACTTGTGGGGGAGACCAGAACTCGGGGCCATCAATATAGGACAGTCACTAATAAATCCAATGGGGAATTCAGGAGAAACTTCTTTACCCAGAGAGTGGTGAGAATGTGAAACTCGCTACCACAGGGAGTGATTGAGGTGAATAACACGGATGCGTTTAAGGGGAAGCTGGATAAACACACAAAGGGGAAAGGAATAGAAGGATATGCTGATAGGGTTTGATGAAGAGGGGTGGGAGGGTTCTCGCGTGGAGCATAAACACCGGCATGGACCTGTTGGGTTGAATGGCCTGTTTCTGTGCTGTACATTCTCGCTCTGTAATTGGGGGCAGCAGCTGGAGCTACGATCGGTGCCAGGGCAGGTAAAATCTGCTCAGGTTCCCACTGCTGGCTGCTATCCAGTGATGCTCATTGGAAAGTCTGGATGTCTGTTGTAAGGCTCTCCATTAAGTAACTGCTGACGCCCAATTGCTTCCACTCACACATTGGCTGCGCGGGTAAAGTCATCATCATAGGCGATCCCTCGAGCGAGGATGACTTGCTTCCACGAGTTCACAGGTGTTTCGATGAAGGACCCGATGTTCCAGTCCTGAATTCCAATTGAAAGGGTGGAAGATGCCTGTGTGTGGATTTTTTTTAACGTGTGGTGACCGTTGCACACCAGCCACCACACGGGCTTGACAGAGCTCGGCCTTGATCCAGTGGCAAGGGTTAACCAGGACGACTGGAGACCTGCTCTGCTGCACGGACCTAGTGCGCACACATCACAGTGTGGGCTGGCCCGTGCTGCCCCTGGGCCCCGTACCCTCATCTGTCGCACCTCCGCCACGATCTCTTGCCGCTCCTCCACCATAAACATTCACCGCACCTCGCCACAAACACTCGCCGCTCATCTGCCCTGACCTTCCCACTCCTCTGTACCTGGGTCCTGCCGGTGTTCCTGCCCACGCGCCAAAACGGCGACCGGGGCTTTGATGACGTCACCCAGTCGCCCATCTCAGAATCGTCGCACACTTGGAGCAGCTCGCGCTGGAGGTTGAAGTGGTACGCCGTTCCAGCTCTTATATAGCCCGACCTGCGGGGCTGTTCTCACACAGGTGGGGGGGGGCCACGATGTTCCAGGCCCCGCCGTTCCAGCTCTTTTATAGCCCGACCCACGGAGCTGCTCTCTCGCAGGTCGGGTAAAGTACTGAAGGACTGAAGGGCTTCTGCTCCCCGTGAACCGTCGCCCAGAGCCTCCAGGAGAAAATAGAAGGAAAGAAAAAAAAAAACTTTCTTCCATGATTATGGAGATTGAATCTGTATTTTGGTGGAACGTGCAAAAATATTGACACGAAGCAGCTGGGGAATAAATCTCAACGCCAGGCACAGCCAACGTTCTAACTGCTAGTGACTTACTGGCTGGAGGAAAACAGAATGGTCTAATGGTTTTCAGTACAACACTTTAAGGAACCCTCCCAGGGACTGTGTAACTGGCTGCCCACTACTCAGCATTGATAAGGCATCTCTCCCTGTGTAGGTTGGACTGTCAGTGTGGCAGAACAGAATCTAAGCTCGGTAAAAATGGAAATGCTACTCACTGTACCACCTCAAAGTGCTCAGTTAATAAGAATCATTTCATTGAGTTGTAAAGGGGGAAGAAATGGTTTGGCTTTTCTGCATCTATATGCTAATATATGTCCTTTATCCTTGTGTAAACTGTACATTGTGATACTACATTAGTGGATCTCCTGTGCTGTTGTTTATGATAAGCCGGTGGTGCACGGTTTTATAACAGGAGCTATATATAATAATGTGTTATTCTGCTGATGAAGTCCAGTATGTTTATACAATATGCAGCTCGAGTCTCGTTGCCGAGAGCATGCAGAAAGCAAGCGCAGGCAGCGGAAGGAGCGTGCGGCAAACCAGACTCCCCGCCCACCCTTTCCTTCAACAACTGTCTGTCCCACCTGTGACAGAGACTGTAATTCCCGTATTGGACTGTTCAGTCACCTGAGAACTCACTTTTAGAGTGGAAGCAAGTCTTCCTCGATTTTGAGGGACTGCCGATGATGATGATGATAAGCATATTATACAAACAAAACCATATTATTTATTTTGTATTCGTTCATGGGATGTGGGCATCGCTGGCAAGGCTGGCATTTATTGCCCATCCCTAATTGCCCCAGGTCAAGATGGTGTGTGACTTGGAGGGGAACTTGGAGGTGGTGGTGTTTCCATGCTCCTTGCTGCCATTAGTAACACCATGTAATACCTCACAAACAGTGAAAGAGTAACAAAACAGATTATCTGGGTCATTATCACATTGCTGTTTGTGGGAGCTTGCTGTGCGCAAGTTGGCTGTCACATTTCCCACATTACAACAGTAACTACACTCAAATACTTCATTGGCTGTAAAGCGCTTTGAGACATCCGGTGGTTGTGAAAGGCGCTATATAAATGCAAGTCTTTTCTTTATGTACTGTTACTGAGGTATTTGTTGAAGAAGGAAAGATGAAAATTAGGTGAACCTTAAGTTTAAATTTTTACATTTTCTTGAAATAATTTAAAAAAAAAATATATATATTTTTTTGTCCCTCGCTGTGAAAGCCCTTCCTAACCCGATGGGACAGGATGCTCATTCAGCGTTGTAGCTGGGAGTCTTCTGCCTGTCCTCGATGAAACCATGCTGTGTAAAAGGTGTTGTTTTGGCCACACTCGCTGACCCTGGTGCCTAAGTGAGAGAGCCTCTGTTCTAAAAAAGGAAATAATAGATATAAGTAATAAAAACAGCAGCAGAAAGACGAGGTGCGATATCGGTGCAGAAACGGCCAGTTTGACAGTGGAATGAAGAAGTGGCTCCCCTCCCTCGCCTCCCATAACATTTTTATATTGGCACTTAATGTCAGGGAAGCTCCTCGGGCAGAAGTTGTGACTTTTGAGAGCACCGCGTGTCACTGGAAGGGCCGCCACAATATACACTGGGTAATAAAAGTGTGTTTCCTTTATTCCGCAAACCGCCCCCTCCCTGTGGGAAATCGGGTATGTGAGGAATGTGATTTATTTAGGAACGCCCTGGGCTCAGTGGTTGCTGTGCAGGTAGGCCGCCGCCGGGAGCTGGAACAAATACAGTTGTTGTTCTTCTGAGTGGAGACAGTGTGGAGATCTCCCGGGGGAAGCTCGCCCATCCCTTCTCTTCCTCTCCCTGTCAGTGCTCGCAGCAAAGGGCAGCCAACTGCTCGACTCAACTAATCGTTCACTCACCATCAACCCCCCCTCTCCCCCCCCCCCACCACTAGATTGTCAAACCAAATGCTTTGTTGTCAAATTAATCGAACGCTTTCATGTAATGGTAAATTCTTTTTAACCCAAGACTTCATCATCATCATAGGTAGTCCCTCCAAAGAGGAAGACTTGCTTCCACTCTAAAAGTGAGTTCTCAGGTGACTGAACAGTCCAATACGGGAATTACAGTCTCTGTCACAGGTGGGACAGACAGTGGTTGAAGGAAAGGGTGGGTGGGGAGTCTGGTTTGCCGCACGCTCCTTCCGCTGCCTGCGCTTGTTTTCTGCAGGCTCTCGGCGACGAGACTCGAGGTGCTCAGCGCCCTCCCGGATGCTCTTCCTCCACTTAGGGCGGTCTTTGGGCCAGGGATTCTCAGGTGTCGGTCGGTCTGTTGCTCTTTATCAGGGAGGCTTTGAGGGTGTCCTTGGAATGTTTCCTCTGCCCACCTGGGGATCGCCTGCCCTGTCAGAGTTCCGAGTAGAGCGTTTGCTTAGGGAGTCTCGTGTCGGGCATGCGGACAATGTGGCCCGCCCAACAGAGCTGGTCGATTGAGGTCAGTGCTTCGATGCTGGGGATGTTGGCCTGATCGAGAACACTGACTTAACCTGTAGCTCATGATGTAGTGCTGAAAGTAAAAGCCAAGCTCGTGGTGCCCAGGAGAGCAGGCAGGTGGATGCTGGTTTATCATGCTCCCGATTGGGAACTTGTGGAGCCAGAGTTTGGTTCACATTAAGTTTACAGAGGATTACATAGAGTATACAGCACCGAAACTTGCAGAAAGAAGAATAGGGAGGTCACTTATTACTTGGAGGGTGAGAGTCGCGGTGGGGTAGAGGAACAAAAGGATCTCGGAATACAAATACACAAATCACTAAAAGTTGCGACACAGGTTAGCTAGGCCGTAAAAATGCAAACCAAGAACTAGGGTTTATTTCTAGAGGTATAGAATTGAAAAGTAGGGAAGTTATGCTAAACCTGTATTAAAGCTTGGTTAGATCACACTTGGAGTACTGCATGCAGTTCTGGTCGCCATATTATAAAAAGGATATTGATGCACTGGAGAGGATGCAGTGAAGATTTACAAGGATGATACCAGAAATGCGTCGGTATACATATCAAGAAAGGATAAACAGGCTCGGTCTCTTTTCTCTTGAAAAAACAAGGCTGAGGGGGTGACCTAATAGAGGTCTTTAAAATTATGAAAGGTTTTGATAGAGAGAATGTTTCCACTTGTGGGGAAGAGCATAACTAGAGGCCATCAAGATAAGATAGTCACCAAGAAATCCAATGGGGAATTCAGAAGAAAATTCTTTAGCCAAAAAGTGGTGAGAATGTGGAACTCATTATCACAGGGAGTGGTTGAAGCGAATAGTATAGATGCATTTAAAGGGAGGCTGGACAAGCATATGAGGGTGAAGGGAATAGAGGGTCATGCTGATAGATTTAGATGAGGAAAGACAGGAGGAGGCTCGAATGGAGCATAAACACCGGCATGGACTGGTTGGGCCAAATGGCCTGTTTCTGTGCCATATATCCTATGTAAAAACCATCACCAAGTTCCCCTCCAAGTCACATGCCGTCCTGATTTGGAAATATATCGCCGTTCCTTCATCGTCGCTGGAACTCCCTCCCTAACAGCACTGTGGGAGCACCTTCACTACACGGACTGCAGCGGTTCAAGGTGGCTCACCACCACCTTCTCGAGGGCAATTAGGGATGGGCAATAAATGCTGGCCTTGCCAGTGACGCCCACATCCCAGGAACGAATTTTTTAAAAGTTTGCGAACTTGTCCTTAGTTCCTTGGGTGGAGGGAAGGGGGCAGCAGGGGGGCACTTGAGTTGGTGAGCTATCCCCTCCTCATACACCTCTGAGAGGTCAGTTACAGAGTAGCATTGATCGAGCACGGACATCAGCTCAGGTCTATACCCCTTAAAAAAGAAAGGCATGTATTTATATAGCGCCTTTCACGACCCAAAGTGCTTTACAGCCAATGAAGTACTTTTTGGAGTGTAGTAATGTGGGAAATGTGGCAGCCAAGTTGCGCACAGCAAGATCCCACAACCAGCAATGTGATAATGGCCAGGCAATCATTCCCAGCATTCTCTGCATCCATAACATGAAAAATTGTGTTGCTACGATAACTCTTACAAGGATTAAATGCAATCCACATCAAATTTGCTGCACTATTTTCGAAAAGCGATCAAAAGGGTCACACTTTTAAGAAGTGAATCTTCCAGTTTCTTAAGGAGAGGGAACGGGGCCGAAGCCAAGGCTCTCGATAACTTCACCGTGTCAGTATTCATTATGTCACCCGCTGTGACTCAATGGAGCCCAGGCCCATGGTTTATTACTGCAGTTGGGCTGCACTCAAACTGACAGATAGATTAGTTTAGATCTGGAAAAGGGCGAAAATACAGCAGAGACACATCAGAAATGGGCTTTTAAAGTAAGGAATGGCTGTGCGGCTGACATGAAATCCCTTATGAGCCGATTGCTTTTTTCGCCATCACAGAATGCAGCTCAGCCTGAGTTTTAAGCCTTGTTTAAACGGTCAGCCCTGTAGCGATCAAATTCATGTACTTCAGGCCAGGCTCATCCGAATGCCTGTTCCCTCCAACCCCACCTCCTGCCCTCCCCTGGGGTTGTCACGGAGGGCTACCCTGAGTGATTTAAATTATTTTGATGCCAGCATTCAGCTTTTGCTATCTGGTGAAATGAACAGAAGATAAGCAGCAGGGGCTTTAGACCAGCTCAACGCAGATCTCCTGGATAAATACTTGATGGTAACAATTTAAAGGGCTATGGGGAGAGACCAGGGGAGTGGGATTCATTGGATGGCTCGAGCAAACAGCTGGCACAGGCGCAATGGGCCAAATAGCCTCCTTCGGTGCTGTATCATGCTATGATTCCATGAGATAACATGCGCACATGGCTCTCCATCCCATTTAAATCTCTGTCAGCCGTGGCTCAATAGGCAGCACTCTCGTCTCTGAGTCAGAAGGTTGTGGGTTCTGTTATGTATGCAACACCTTGTAACCAGCATTCTACCGCCACCAGTGGGCGCATCTGTTGGAGTCCCCAGGCATCCCAGCATCCCTTGGGAGCACTGCATATAAGCAGTCCTTTCGTGCTGTGACAGCACTCTGGAGTCAGAATAAAGAGACTGAGGTCACACTTACTCGCGTCTACAGTACTCAGTCACGTTGCTTTATTTGAGACGTAACAGGTTCAAGTCCCACTCCAGAGACTTGAGCACATAAATCTTGACTAACACTCCCAGTGCAGTGCTAAGGGAGTGCTGCACTGTTGGAGGTGCCGCTTTTCAGGTGAGACGTTAAACCGAGGCCCCGTCTGCTCTCTCAGGTGGACGTAAAAGAGCCCTTGGCACTATTGTGAAGAAGAACATGAGGAGTTATCCCCGGTGTGCTGGCCAATATTTATCCCTCAAGAGACTTCTTCACTCGGGGAGTTGTTGGCCTGTGGGGTTCCCTGCCGCGGAGAGTTGTTGATGCCAGTTCATTGGATGTGTTCGGGAGGGAGTTGGATGTGGTCCTTGTGGCGGGGGGTGTCGGGGGGTGTGTGGAGGGGGCGTGGGGGGGGGGGAGGTGCTGGGGTGGGTGATCAGCCATGATCTTGTTGAATGGCGGTGCAGGCTCGAAGGGCCGAATGGCCGACTCCTGCACCTATTTTCTATGTTTCTATGTTTCTTAATCAACATAACAAAAAAACAGATTATCTGGTCATTATCACATTGCTGTTTGTGGGAGCTTGCTGTGCGCAAATTGGCTGCCGCGTTTCTCACCTTACAACAGTGACTGCACTTCAAAAAGTATTAATTGGCTGCAAAGCGCTTTGAGATGTCTGGTGGTCGTGAAAGGCGCTTTACAAATGCAAGTCTTTCTTTGCAAGATGCCAGAACAATGGAAGCTTAGAGCTCTGTTGGGGATCATTTGGTCTCTCATGTCGGTGCTGGCTCTAATGGACCTGTGCGGAACATAGGAACAGGAGTAGGCCATTCAGCCCCTCGAGCCTGTTCTGCCAGAAGCTCTGGAATCTGGTGGATGCCGTGATGAGGGATGGTTGGTTTCTATGGATGGATGAAGTAGAGAGGCCAATTGGCCTTCCTCACCGGTACTCACCTTCGTGACTATAAAGTGAATTTACTTTGATAACTGAGGCAGAAGTGCTGGGCAGACATTTCCCCTCTTTTTGCAGGGGCGGGAGAGGGCTCGTGATGGAGGGGGGAGAGGAGTCCCTTCATCTCCCGTCCTCTTCAGGACAAAGCCAGTAAAGAGCCGGGGTGTGGGATTAATTAAAGAGCGCTCGATCAAAGAGCCAGCACAGACACGAGGGGCCGAAAGACCTCCTTCGGTTCTGTACCACGCGTAGATTCTCTGAGATTACGCACCCATCCGGCTCTCCATCCCATTTGAGTCTCCTCCAGCGCCACAACCCTCTGAGATCTCGGCACTCCTCCAATTCTGGCCTCTTGCACAACCCTGATTGTAATGCTCCATTGGCGGCCAGGCTTTCCGCTGCCTGGGCCCTAAACTTTGGAATTCCCCCACCCCTCTGCCCCGCAAACCTCTCTGTCACTCTTTACTCCTTTAAAACGCTCCTTAAAACCCTACCTCTTTGACTAAGCCCTGCCCGAATATCTCCTTATGTGGCTCGATAAACTTTGTTTGATCATCGCTGCTGTGAAATGTCTTGGGAGGTTTTACTACGTTAAAGGTGCGAGATAAATAAAAGTTATGATTATTCTAATTAAATGCAAATTGTTCTTGTTGTTGGCCGGCAGCACCAAAGGCAACTTTTACTTCTTTTGGCCAATGTGTTTATGCTTCTATTTTGGTACAGAATCCTGTTCAACTCTGGGAGGAATTCTGCCTTCTTGTTGCTGGAGCGAGGTCACAGGCATCTGCTCGGCTCTGCTGTGTGATTTGAGGCTGCATGATTACTGCAAACTCGCTTCAATTTAGCTGTTGCTGAGTGCCTGATGAATAATGCAGCACTCAGAGTGCTCTCTTCTCTATCTTACTTCCACCATGCCAGCAATTTACCCTCGCCGCCTTTCCAAGCTATTGCTTTTGTGACACGAAAAGACACGGGGTGTGGGACTGTGGAGGCAGTGCTTGTACGGGGTGCACTTGCTGGGACTGTTAACTGATGGCAGGAGAAAAGCCCAAAACTGCGCTGTGACTATCACACCCTCTCTCTCACACACACACACACACAAACATTGTACAACAACAACTTGCATTTATATAGCGCCTTTATGTCGTAAAATGTCCCAAGGTGCTTCACAGGAGTATTACGACAAAAAATTTGACACCGAGCCACATAAGGAGAAATTAGGGCAGGACTTGGTCAAAGAGGTAGGTTTTAAAGAGCGTCTCAAAGGAGGAAAGAGAGGCGGAGAGGTTTAGCCAGGGAATTCCAGAGTTTAGGGCCTAAGCAACAAAAGGCACAGCCACCAATGGTTGAGCGATTATAATCAGGGATGCTCAAGAGGGCAGAAATATAGGAGCGCAAATATCTCGGGGAGTTGTGGGGCTGGAGGAGATTACAGAGATAGGGAGGGGCAAGGCCATGGAGGGATTTGGAAATAAGGATGAGAATTTTAAAATCGAGGTGTTGCTTAACCAGGAGCCAATGTAGGTCAGCGAGCACAGGGGTGATGGGTGAGCGGGACTTGGTGCGAGTTAGGACAAGGGCAGCCGAGTTTTGGATCACCTCTAGTTTATGTAGGGTGGAATGTGGGAGGCCAGCCAGGAGTGCATTGGAATAGTCAAGTCTAGAGGTAACAAAGGCATGGATGAGGGTTTCAGCAACGGATGAGCTGAGGCAAGGGCGGAGACAAGCGACGTTACAGAGGTGGAAATAGGTGGTCTTAGTTATGTCGCGGTTATGTGGCCGGAAGCTCAAACGCACACACATTATACAAATGCACACACACATTGTACAAACACACTCACATTGTACAAACACACACACATTGTACAAACGCACATACACATCGTACAAACTCATACACCCGAATTCCGAAAGCGAAGCCAAAACACTGCCAATATAAAAGTAGTTATTAAGAAGAATATCCTTAACGTTAAACACTCTGAAGAATAAACACAGCTCTGCCCTTGGAGTGAGGGACAAAATCTAGGCTGTGTTCATGATGAGAGTTACATCAAGCAGAGGTAATGGAGTCTCCCATGGGCGTTAGGTGGGGAGGGAGACCTAACCTGGGCTTTCCAGGTTGTCGGTCTCACTGAGTCCCTGCAGTTTCACATCTGGTTTGGCTGTAGCTGCGTGAGGGCTGTAGTTGTACTTTGCAAGCTCAGCATCACTAGTACAGTATTGTCCAATAGAAATTGCTGACGAGCGACTGATGTGGCTATGGGGACTCCGTTTTAGCCTCATGCACCAGTTTTAGTGGGAAATGCCTTACACACGATACAGGTAAACACACTTCACATGGATACACTGACTTACCAAACATCTACCATCATTCAGTAACCCAAGAAGGAAATCACTCACACAATCAATACACACTGACATGCTTTGCCTTTTATCTTACCATTTTACCAATAAAGACACAAAAAGCTGCAAGTACACATGCATTCATCATGCGAATATGAGTATTTGAGATCACAAGCCCAACGACAGTGTCGATCATTGTTTTTTTATTTACTAATCAGAAATGCAATGAGCCACATCTGGGATTTTCAATTAGTCACATGCGACTCGGGACTAGCGTTTCGGACAAAGCCACTCACGCAATATAAAAGCATCTTTGGATGCTGGGAGCTGGCTCGAGGTTGCCGAGCTCTCAGCATCTGAATTAAAAATACCAAGATCAAAAGGCGTTTGGAGAACAATTAAGAGATTTAGAATGGTGAGAAATCTTATCATTAACCACACATTTGTATATGAATTATCCGTAATCCTGCACATAGAAGGGACCTCCACATTAACTGTTTTTAAATTGCCAACATTTTAATTGGGATTTTGGGAGGTGGAGGCCATTTCCTTATCATAGAATCATACAGCACAGAAGGAGGCCATTTGGCCCATGGTGCCTGTGACGGCTCTGTGAAAGGCGATCCAATTAGTCCCACTCCCCTAATCTTTCCCCATAGCACTAAAAAGAGGAAATAATTTTGATCTCATTTGCTGTTTCTGGGAGCTTGCTGTGCTCAATTTTGACTCCAATTCCCTTTTGAAAGTTACTATCGAATCTGCTTCCACCGCCCTTTCAGGCAGTGCGTTCCAGAGCACAACAACTCGTTGCATTAAAATAAATTCTCCTTAGCTCCCCTCCAGATATGGTTTCAGCCAAAAGCAACTACTATGAAACATATCTTTCTCAGTCTGGGGTAATTATCCCATTTCAATGAACCTAACACGGAGTTTCACACATCGGGAGCGTGTGCCGGGAATTCAGGCTTGGAGGTTCCTCGGCACGCACAACTTTCCATCCATTAAAAATGAATGCAGGGAAAATCACCCGGGTAAAAATCGGGCATGCTGCCCTCCATCTTGGATTCCAGCATCCATCTTGGATTCCATCACCCAAACTCTGTGTCAGGACTGTCAGATTGTAAAGTGTATCCCAATAAACATCGGGTACTTTAGGGGATGTGTGGGGTAAAGTGGAATTACAGAGACACTGAGAAATATTCTCATGCATACCTGACCTGCTGAAAAAGGTGACAGACACCCTGAATTTCAGGATAAAAGCTAATAACCCATTGTCACCGTAACAAAGAAACCACATTGAATTCAGTCCAGCATGTACAGCTAAACTGACTCCTGACATTTAAACAAATAATGCTTTGACATTTTAACAAAGATACTCATTAATAGTGATTAAGGGGCGGACGTCACACCTCTGATGGATTATTATTGCCAGTGGCATTGCCCTGGATATTAAGAATATTGAAACAATTCAATGCTTTTTGTCCTGAGAAATAGGCTGGGAGTCAGGCTCCTATGGCTTTAGGGCGGACAGGTGTGAAGGGTGGGCTGTATCTTCTTGGTGCAGATGAAAGCTGATACAATAAGATTGTTTTTAAGTCTTATGTGGCAGTGCAGACCCCTGGTGCAGTACCCCGGCTGCCTGGAAGTGGATAGATTCAGACAGGCACAACAGCAGACAATGGAAATGGGTCCTTTTACTAAGCTGTGCCTAACTAACAGTGCCTACACTTAAAAGAAAAGCAATTCTTTGGACGTAAAGGGTTTTGAGATACAGTATGTAGTGTATTTGCTTCATGGGTTCTTTGCTTAAGAATTCACAGCTACACATTTGCTGTAAAGAATTCACTGGTTTATTAGCGAAGGTTTAACAATCAAACTAACCCTCCTAGTTCATCCACCAGGTTCACAACAGCGTACCTCATTGTGGAGAACCTGAACTCAATTAACCGGGGTTTTATTGAGTCTTGTGAACATCACATGACTGGCTAAGCCACTCACAGTGCAACAGCACCACAACTATTTTGTTGAAGAAGGGCAACCTCCACTGTCGAAACCCAGGATTGAACCAGGGACCATTAGACCTCCAGTTTAACACTCTCCCAACTGAGCTATTTCAGCAAACCTCTGAGCATGCTCACAGGTGCATACATTACACAGTACCTTGAGGATGTAGAAAATGCGCTATATAAAATATTGCAGTGAAAATGGGGAAAAACTTGAGGTGGAAAAGTTTGCGGGACGATGTTAAAAGAGCAGGGGGAGTGGGACTAATTGGACAGCTCGACCAAAGAACCGGCACAGGAAGGATGGGCCGAATGGCCTCCTGTGCTGTATTGGTCTGATTTTATCATAAAATCTTCCTTCGTTTGGCACGTGTCTTGTATCTGAAGGACAAGCAGTCGTCCTACACTTTAGGCCTCTGTTAATGCCTCCATTAACTGGATACTGGGAAGAATGAGTTGCCTTCCAGGGCTGGATTCACCCTGCCCAATTTGTCAGTCACACCGCATCCCCTCCCCACTCTGCACAGCTTAGGCTGAATCCCGAGCAGAGTGGGGGGTGCTCGCATTCTGTGCCACTGCGTATTCAAATGCCATCGCCATGACTACTCTTTGAAGACACAAGCGATCATCATCATCATAGGCAGTCCCTCAAAATCGAGGAAGACTTGCTTCCACTCTAAAAGTGAGTTCTCACATGACTGTACAGTCCAATACGGGAACCACAGTCCCTGTCACAGGTGGGACAGACAGTGGTTGAAGGAAAGGGTGGATGGGACTGGTTTGTCTCACGTTCCTTCCGCTGCCTGCGCCTGTTTTCTGCATGCTCTCGGTGACGAGACTCGGGGTGCTCAGCGCCCTCCCGGATGCACCTCATCCACTTTGGGCGGTCTTGGGCCAGGGATTCCTAGGTGTCGGTGGGGATGTTGCACTTTATCAAGGAGGCTTTGAGGGTGTCCTTGAAACGTTTCCTCTGCCCACCTTGGGCTTGCTTGCCGTGTAGGAGTTCCGAGTAGAGCGCTTGTTTGGGAGTCTCGTGTCTGGCATGCGGACAGCATTGAAGCACCGACCACACTCGACCAGCTCCGTTGGGCGGGCCACGCAGAAGAGAGACACTTCAATGGAAGCATCATTGATACAGAAGAATGGAATTCTCGCAGCATACGCTAAAGAATAGATGTTCCACCAGCCTCCTCGGCCGTGGATGGCACCTGCTGCAGGGAGAGTGGGAAGGGGCAGGAGAAAAAGACGACCTTGTGAGAGGAAAAAAAAGAACTTGGATTTTTATATGCCACTTCTCATGTCCTCAGGATGGCCCAACAGGGTTGGCAACCAGTGGGTTAACTTTGAGGTGCAGTCACTGTATTTACATGAGCAAGCGTGACAATCAATTTGCACACAGCAAGGGAAATGCAAATAAATGAATGCCGATTTGTTGTGATTGCTGCAGTGCCTCCATTGGTGGGAGGGTGTAACTGCAGCATGACAAGTTTACAAAAACATTTCCCATTATAAATGTGGGCCTAGGAATTTATAATGGAAAAGTTGACAGGTAGTGCATGCAGATATAAGACTTTTAATACATGATATACAGACAGATGTTTCAGTTTTCATCGATTTGCACTCATTCCAAATTTCCTCTGTCTGCTACATACAGTGAAATTGTAACTTGTATTTTGGAAATGGGTTTATGATTTTGTGGAAGATTGTAAAACAGAGGAATCTGCTCACCCTTATGCCTGCTGGTGCAATGCTAAGCCGCAGAGACCACAAGGCCCCAGTCGCGATCCCTGGTCTGTGCTGAACGAGCAGATCACATCCTGAACAGCGGACGGGGCACCAGAGTTGGCCCTGAAAGTGCCGAGGCCCTGACGAAGAATCAGTGAGGTTTCTCAGCCCTTACTGCTACCCGGTGACCCGGCTGGAAAGTACAGGCCGGATGAGATCAGGAATCGTAGTTGGCCGCGAGTTAGTTAGTTAAATAAATCTGGAATTAAAAAGCTCGTATCAGTAATGGTGACCATGAAATTACTGGATTGTTGTAAAAAAAACATTTGGTTCACTAATGTTCTTTCGGGAAGGAAATCTGCCGTCCTTACCCGGTCTGACCGATATATGGCTCCAGACCCACAGCAATGTGGTTGTCTCTTAATTGCCCTCTGAAATTGTCATGTATTCAACCAGCATTGTAACCCATGTATAAACTGACCTAAGTTGTACACCGTGAGAACACTGACCACTAGGTGGGAAACACTCCTAACCTGGACCTTCAGGTATAAAAGGGGAAGCTCCACCCACCTTCATCTCTTGAGTGCTAAGGAATAAAGGACAGGTCACAGACTGACCTTCTCTCAAGCATGGGCCTCGTGTGCATTTATACTGTATAGTAAGGATGTATCAGAAATAATTACATAAGAATTAGGAGCAGCAGTAGGCCATTTGGACCCTCGAGCCTGCTCCTCCATTCAATGAGATCATGATCTGCTATGTCAACTCCACTTTCCTGCACTATCCCCATATCCCTTGATTCTCTTAATATCCAAAAGTCTATCGATCTCTGTCTTGAATATACTCAACGACTGAGCCTCCACAGCTCTCTAGGGTAGAGAATTCCAGAGATTCACCACCCTCTGAGTGAAGAAGTTTCTCCTCATCTCAGTCCTAAATGGCCGACCCCTTATTCTGGGACTGTGACCCCTGGTTCTAGACTCCCCCCAGCCAGGGGAAACACCCTCCCTGTCAAGCCCTGTAAGAATTTTGTATGTTTCAGATGAGATCACCTCTCATTCTTCTAAACGCTAGAAAGTAGGCCCAATCTCTCCTCATCGGACAATCGCCCCACACAACCACCTTCTCAAGAGCAATCGGGGATGGGCAATAAATGCTGGCTTTGCCAGTGATGCCCACATCTCATGAACGAATAAATTAAAAAAAAGAAATACACAGGGACAGGGGATGCAGATGTATATTCTTTCCCCGATTTCAACAAAGTCTCTGAGGCTTGTTTCAATGAGACAAAACCGGCTGCATCTTGGTTTTCATAAACTGCAGCCAAACGGCTGAAAAGAAATCCGGTAATTAAATCAAACCTGATCAATTTTCCCTCTCTGGGAAGTTGCCGTGACGGATTCAGATTCTCCTGTGACCCGGCAGGCTTCTGGTGTCAGCCTAAGCTGCTTGTCTGACTCCAAATCGCATTGCTGGGTAACTGGGACTCTAATTAGCTGCTAACACTGACACCTTGCCACGGGCAGCCATTATCCATCAAATCACCACGTCAGATTTTATCAAGTCACAGGTCAGGTCCCTCAGATGCTGGTGTGCGCCCTGGGCAAACAAGATATGGCTCAATAAACAGCAGCTGAAGTCCCGCAAAGGATGGCTCACTCCCTAGCTGCCTTAATATTGCACTCAGTGCTCGAGCGACTGTCACCGGCAATGGTATTAAGTGCAATACACAAGCTGCGTATAAGCGCACAAGCCTCTTCTGTTCTGGGATGTGTTTATTTTTTTGTTGCAATTTTCTTTTCTTGCGTGGTCCCCACCCAATATTTCACACCCAGTCCCGTTTACCCTTCACTCCTGTGTTCGCCGACCTACATTGGCTCTCGGACCTCGATTTTAAAAACCCTCATCCCTGTTTTCAAATCCCTCCATGGCCTCACCCCTCCCCCCTGTAACCTCCTCCAGCGCTACAACTGTCCAAGATCTCTGCACTCCTCCAATTCTGGCCTCTTGCGAATCCCTGCTTTACTTTGCTCCATCATTGGTGGCCGTGCCTGGGCCTTAAACTGGAATTCCCTCCTGTAATGTATTTGCTTCATGGGTTCTTTGCTTAAGAATTCATAGTATTAAGAACTAGTTGGTTTATTAGCAAAGGTTTGACAATCACACTACACATTACCAGTTCATCCACCAGGCTCACAACCGCCTGCCTCATCGTGGATCCCCCGAACCTAACTGGCTGGGGTTTTATTGAGTCTTGTGAACATCACGTGATTGGCTAAGCCACTCTCAACTCAACAGCTCTACAAACCTGTGAGCATACATTACACCTCCCTAAACCTCTCGAACCTTCTCTCCACCTTTAAGACGCTCCTTAAAACCTACCTCTTTGACCAAGATTTTGGTCACCTGTCCTAATATCACCTTATGTGGCTCGGTATTAAATTCTGTTTGATAACGCTCCCGTCACGCACCTTGGAACATTTTACTGCGTGAAAGGTGCTGTATAAATGTTGCTCTTGCCCCCTCCCTCAGGCCAGCCAATCAGAGAAATGGGCCAGGCTGTTTCCCCTACCAACTTTCCCTCCATCTCTTTGTGGTATCACCTTCTCCCCAACCCATGAGTCAATGACTCGAGTCGGAGTACGGTTCCTCAGACCCCAGCATTTACCGACAGCCATCTGATACCGTACCCCATTGCCCGCTCTGCCAGCGTGAGCCTAGATGATGAGTATCAGCTGGTTATTTAACCGCTAGGCGGGGCATGGGGAAGGGGACATCACGGCCAACAGCAATGATGTCCTCCCCCAACATCCACATACACGCAGTTCCCAGTTTGGGGGTCACTGGATAAAAATCAGGAAGGGGAAGATTTCCACTCCATCCTTTCCCAGCAACACTGAAGCAAACTGTAACATCCTCACCGTCACTGTGGCTGAGATCAGCCAAGTCAGTGCAGACCAGTGATGTCTTTCCTAATCTGTATTCAGTGATGTGGGCATTGCTGCCAAGGCCGGCATTTATTGTCCATCCCTAATTACCCCGGGGAAGGTGGTGGCCTTGAATCATTGTTCTTTGTCGAGCTTTGGTATAACTGAATGGCTCACTGGGCCATTTCAGAGGGGCAGTTAAGAATCAACCACATTGCTGTGGGTCTGGAGTCACATATAGGCCAGACCGGGTAAGGACGGCAGATTTCATAGGAACATAAGAAATAGGAGCAGGAGTAGGCCTGATCATGGACTCAGCTCCACTTCCCCGCCCGCTCCTCATAACCCCTTCCCTAAAGGACATCAGTGAACCAGATGGGTTTTGCCAACATTCCGATAGTGTCACACCAGCTTTTTATTCCAGATTAATTAACTGAATTTAAATTCCCCAGCTGCCGTGGTGGGATTTGAACTCATGTCTCTGGATCATTAGTCCACGCCTCTGAATTACTAGTCCAATAACATAAACGTTCTCTGAGTGACATTATACTGCGTATTTACCCCTTCAACCATCAAGGCAGCAGTGATGCAATTTTTAAAGCACAGTAATAGATGAGAAACCTGAGCTCATCCACACCACCTGTCCAGCAAACCCTGTGTTCGGTCTGTTTACAATTAGTACCTGTTATTTTGTGTTTATGCTAATTCTATCCCAATTGTTTCTCCTTCCTTGTGCCTTCCTTCAGTCAGCATATATTCCCCATGAAAACTGAATCATATCAGCACTGTGAGGTGGGAGATTTTTGGTGCTGCGATGCTATAATCCCAACGATGTACATTCTCTTGCTCCCGGCCATTTAAATTTCACCTCCATGGATAAGTGACATTTGATAACATTCACACAGTCAGATGGACAACGCCGCTGAGTCCTTACAGAGTCCACTCGGAGTGGCTTCAACAACTACAACAACAACTTACATTTATATAGCGCCCTTTAATGTTGTAGCACGTCCGAAGGCTGCTCAGGCGCGATTATCAAGCAAAGTTTGACACAAGCCGCGAATAAAGATACTTCAGCGGGTGACTAAAAGCTGGGTCAAAGGGGGAGGTTTTAAGGAGCGCCTTAAAAGAAAGAAAGAGAGGTAAAGAGGCTTAGAGAAAAAGAAAGAATACATTTATATATCGCCTTTCACAACCACCGGACGTCTCAAAGCATTTTACAGCCAATCAAATACTTTTGCACTATAGTCACTGTTGTAATGTGGCAAACAATTTGCACGCAGCAAGCTCCCACAAATAGTAATGTGATAATGACCAAATAAACTGTTTTTGTTATGTTGATTGAGGGATAAATATTGGCCAGAACACCAGGGATAACTCCCATGCTCTTCTTTGAAATAGTGCCATGGGATCTTTTACATCCACCTGAGAGAGCAGACAGGACCTGGGTTTAACGTTTCATCTGAAAGATGACACCTCTGACAGCGTAGCACTTCCTTGGGAGCGTCAGCTTAGATTTTTGTGCTCAAGTGGGACTTGAACCAACAACCGTCTGACCCAGAAGCGAGTGTGCTATCCACTGAGCCACAACTCCACTCTACTGCAGGAATTCCAGAGCTTAGGAACTAGGCAGGCTTCAGCGCGGGATTGGCAGTGGTCAGGAAAGTTTGCATACTGCAGGCACTCAGACCACTTCCACATCCTCCCCCCCACCCCGCCAACACTTGCTTCAAACAATCACGTCTCACGATTCGTGCTCGAGGTTCAGCTCTTGCAAACACAAGCAGCTGTTCACTTCCAGCACAAACGCCACAGTGGAGCAATTCATTTGTTTGTTTTATGCATGAAGAGTTTTATAAGCTTCATTTTAAAATGATTAATTACCATTCTACAGGAAATGACAAACAACTTTTTTATGACTCAGGACAGAATGTCAAGGTTGTAGCCATGTGCACAACAGATAGCACTGTAAACCTATTTACGTATTCTCGAGATGATTTTTATGGCGCAGGCTCATGCCCACCGGGACTGCAGTTCGAAGACCCTTAACAGCTGGTGATTATCATCTCATCAGTCTGGTTGGGATTAAAACTTTCATCCCAGAGGTGAATGGACAGAGTTCTGGCGCTCACTGTCTTGTCTCCCATCCTTGGAGTTTAGAAGAATGAGAGGCAATCTTATTGAAACGTACAAGATTCTGAGGGGGCTTGACAGGGTAGATGCAGAGAAGATGTTTCCCCTTGTGGGGGAATCTAGAACTAGGGGAGCATAATTTCAGAATAAGGGGTCACCCATTTAAAACAGAAATAAGGAGGAATTTCTTCTCTCAGAGGGTCGTGAAACTTTGGGATTCTCTACCCCACAGAGCTGTGGAGGCTGGGTCATTGAATATATTTAAGGAGGAGATAGACAGATTTTTGAATGATAAGGGAGTCAAGGGTTATGGGGAGCGGGCAGGGAAGTGGAGTTGAGGCCAGGATCAGATCAGCCACGATCTTATTGAATGGCGGAGCAGGCTCGAGGGGTCAGATGGCCTACTATTTCTTATGTTCTTATGTCCTTATTCTTATTTCCCAATATTGTTCAGCCTTGTAGCTGCAGCAGAATCCGTCTTGTGCTCTTAAGAGCTATTGTTAAAGTGTCAGCTTAGCTCAGTTGATCGTGCTCTCACCTCCATGTCCTTGGTTCAAGACCCACTCCAGGTGTTGAGCACATAACCTGGGCTGACACTTCAATGCAAAAACAACAACAATCTGTATTTATCTAGCATTTTGAACATAGTGAAATGTCCCAAGGTGCTTCACAGGAGTAGTATAAGTCAACAAAATTTGACCCCGAGCCATATAAGGAGAAATTACGGCAGGTGACCAAAAGCTTGGTCAAAGAGGTAGGTTTTTAAGGAGTGTCACGAAGGAGAAAAGAGAGGTAGAGAGGCGGAGAGGTTTAGGCAGGGAGTTCCAGAACTTGGGGCCTAGGCAACAGAAGGCATGACCACCAATGGTTGAGCGATATTAATCAGGGATGCTCAAGAGGGCAGAATTGGAGGAGCGCAGGTATCTCAGGGGGGTTGTGGGGCTGGAGGAGATTACAGAGGTAGGGACCGGCGAGACCATGGAGGGATTTGAAAACAGTGAGAATTTTGAAATCGAGGCGTTGCTTAACTGGGAGCCAATGCAGGTCAGTGAATACAGGGGTAATGGGTGAGCGGGACTTGGTGTGAGTTCAGACACGGGCAGCTGAGTTTTGGATCAGGGTAGAATGTGGGAGGCCAGCCAGGAGTGCATTGGAACAGTCAAATCTAGAGGTAACAAAGGCATGGATGAGGGTTTCAGCAGTGGATGAGCTGAGGTAAGGGTGGAGACGGACAATGTGACAGAGGTGGAAATCGGCGGTCTTAGTGATGCTGTGGATATGTGATCGAAAGCTCATTTCAGCGTCAAATATGACACCAAGGCTGCAAACAGTCTGGTTCAACCTCAGACAGAAGTTGAGGAGAGGGATGGAGTTGGTAAGCTAGGGAACGGAGTTTGTGGCAGGGACCGAAAACAATCGCTTCGGTCTTCCCAATATTCAATTGGAGAAAATTTCTGTTCACCCACAACTGGATGTCGGACAAACAGTCTGATAATTTTGAGATCGTGGAGGGGTCGAGAGAAGTGGTAGTGAGGTAGAGCTGGGTAATGCTGTACTGATGGAGGACTACAGTATTGGAGAGGCAATCATATGGATGAGATGTTAAGCCAAGGATTTGTCTGCCTGTTCAGGTAGCTCTATTCGAAGAAGACAAGAACAGTTCTCCTGATGTCCTGGTCAACATTTTTCCCTTAACCAATACCAGCAAATAAAAACAGACTAACTGGTCAGTCACCTCAGTTGCAGTTAGTGGCACCTTACCCTCCTCAATTGGCTGCTGTGCTTGCCTACATAATAATGATCACTACATGTCAGAAGTCACTTATTGATTGTGAAGCATTTCTAAGAAGACTTGAGGAGGTTAAGCGAAGGCTGAGAGGTGACCTAATAGAGGTCATTAAAATTATGAAGGGGTTTGATCGGGTAGACGCAGAGAAAGTGTTTCCGCTTGTGGGGAATCCAAAACTGGTGGTCATAAGTGTCAGCTATGGCTCAGTGGGCAGCACACTCGCCTCTGAGTCAGAAGGTTGTGGGTTCAAGTCCCACTCCAGGGAATTGAGCACATAAATCTAGGCTAACACTCCAGTGCAGCGCTGAGGGAGTGCTGTGCTGTCGGAGGTGCCGTCTTTCAGATGAGACGTTAAACCGAGGCCCTGTCTGCTCTCTCAGGTGGACATAAAAGATCCCATTGCACTATTTCGAAGAAGAGCAGGAGAGTTATCCCCGGTGTCCTGGCCAATATTTATGCCTCAATCAACATAACAAAAACAGATTATCTGGTCATTATCACATTGCTGTTTGTGGGAGCTTGCTGTGTGCAAATTGGCCGCATTTCCTACTTTACAACAATGACTGCATTGCAAAAGTACTTCATTGGCTGTAAAGCGCTTTGAGATGTCCGGTGGTCGTGAAAAGCGCTATATAAATGCAAGTCCTACTTTCTTTCTAAAATGATGGGCAGGAAAAGGCTACCTAGTACATCAAACCAGCTCCACACAGGTGTAAATGAAAATGATTTGCACCAAGCAAAGATCAGGCCCTTGCTTACAGGAAGGGCAAGATATTTGTCGGGCAGGTCAACGTGGGCTAGTGTCACTCACATCTTAGTGGGTAACAGACACCCAGGCCCAAGTTATTTCCTCACTCGCATTCAGGGCTTGTGAGATGTCATGTGCGAGACAGAGAAAAATGAAGAAATAATAACTTTTGCCAATTTATTGCAGAAATGACCCGATCCCCTGCTCGAGTCAGATTGTCACAAACACAAGAAATATTACATGCTTGATTCAAGGTCAGTCTTGGTTCAGGGTCCTTGTAAACTGCAGACATAAATAGCCAGTTTGTAAATCTTGATAGAGCAGTCCATTTAATCATTGTTCCAGTGCCAAACAAGATCAACAGAGACACGTCGGGCATGGAAATTCATGAAAAACCGCTATCACCGGTTTGCCACCAAAAAAAAATGCTATGATTTTGAGGCGGAAAATTCATGAAAAAAAATGGAGGGAAAATCTGCCCGGCGGGAAAAATCAGCGTTGCACGAGGATTCGCAACAGAAACCGCGATCCTCGCCAACTTTAATCCGAGGCCAATTACGGCCGCGACTTGGGCCTAGGGAGGGGGGAAAACACAAAAAATATTTTTCCAAAAATTTAAAAAAAGTCGCAAAACATTCACAGAACCCTTTTCTAGTGAACCGCTGCAAAAGAATTGAAAAATAAATTTTAACCTACCTTTTTTTGCAGGTTTTCATACCGACCGCCATTTCCAAGGGCAGGTTTTCCTCTGTTTTTTTTTTTGACCCCTATCTACGGGTCACCGGTGGGGCCAAACTCGAACTAAAGCGCCTTTTCCAGTCTTGCACGCTGGCGGTCAGCTCCCCAGCGGTATTTCAAAACCGCCAGTGCGAGACTTCAATGAATTTCCCGCCGCACTGTTTTCCGCCTAAAACGGTGAAATATCACCGAAAAACGTGACGGAAGGTTGACAAATTTCCAGCCCCTCGAAACATATTTTTACACCGAAGTGATTAGATTTGTAAAACGTGCTGCTGTCCGGAAGTGACATTGGCCAGTGAAGTACAGGTTGAACTTCTCTTATCCGGAATCCCTCGGGACCTGGTCTGTTCTGGATAAGAGATTCTTCCGGACGAGGGGTTAAATTGGATGGTACAGGTGCTGAGCAAGGGGCTATCGGGGCTGGCTTGGGGCTGAGAGTGGGGCAGAGAGATCATGGTGTGATGGGGGGGCGGTGGATCGCGGGGTCAGGCCAGCGATTGCGGGAGTCGGCAGCGAGGAAGGACTTCAATTTGTTCATGTCAGAGTTGTGTGCATGCGCCACCCGGTGGCCGGGAATGGTTCCGGACGAGGGGTGGTTCTGGATAAGGGTGTTCTGGATAAGGGAGGTTCAAACTGCACCTAACTATATTTATTGAACTGAGCACATGAATCGGAATAATTAGATCATATATAATTCCTGGATCAGGATTTTGCATTTGAACGACAAAAACCTCCATTGATACAGAGCCTTGAACACAGAAACGTGCCAATGTATAAAGAAATTGCAATTGCTGAGCCAAAGAAGGAAATATTAGAAGGAGTGACCAAACTCTCGGTCAAAGAGGAGGCTTTCAATGCAAATCTTAAAGGAGCAGAGGGAGGTTGAGGGGTTTTGGGAGCAAATCCCAGAGAGCAGAGTCTAAGTGGCAGAAAACACAGCCAGCAACGGTAGAGCAAAGGGGAGGGTGTTGTTGCTCAAGATGCTGAAGTCAGGGGAACAAAGGGCTAGAAATTGTGTAGCATCCCATTTGGGGCGGTAACTTCTCAGGGACCGCAAAATTAGCGGCAGGCGAAAAAACATTTCTGCTCCCAGCAACCTCCGGTTCAGCGTTCCAAGAGGGAAATGGAGCATTAAATCAAGCACTGTCATTTCCCTTGGAGCGCTGCAGTGATTGAGAGGGGCGGTAGCTGCAGAGCGCTGCACAGTTTCAGTGCAGCACTGCCGTCTGTACAGGCTCCTTCTCTGGGGTGAATGAATTTTCATGCTGTCTGTGCCAAGGGACCTGCGCTACGTGCATCACAGCCCCAGGCACTCGAAGGCAGTGCTGGGCTGAGCAATCACGGGGGCAAAAGAACCGAGCAAGCAGCACACCGGGGAGGGAAATACATCTTGCCCCACCTAACCACCACTGCCTTTAAATATCGCTCACCAAGCGGCCAGCCGAGGTGACAATGCCTCCTGCAGCTGCCCTTGTTGATGCCCGGCGATGCTGCAGGAGGTGAGGGCGAATATTACATCCAGGGCGGTAATGGGGCGCTGCGCATCATCATGATCTACGGGGCACAAGAGAGCGAGGCGGTAAGTGTTAGCGCCAGCGCAAAGCCACCCCAGGGGCATTTGTGGGCGCCGGTGATTTCGCCGTGCCTGGTCGGTAACCTCTTCGCGACCAGTTACCCAATCGGAGACGCTAATGGGAGGTGCACATCAGGCCAATTACTCCCCAAAAGTTTGCAGAGGGTGGTGGGAGGGATGGGGACTGCAGGTCTGGAGGAGGTTATAGAGATATGGATTTAAAACCGAGGATAAGAATAAAGGCAGAAGGGATATTGAAATTTGCAGAGTAGGTTCTGAATATGGACCTCACCATAGGCAGTCCCTCGGAGTCGAGGAAGACTTGCTTCCACTCTAAAAGTGAGTTCTCAGGTGACAGTACAGTCCAATACGGGAATTACAGTCTCTGTCTTACGGATAGTTAGCGTAAGGCCCATGCTCTTGTACACCTCGGTGAAGATGTTGACGATGGCTTGGAGTTCGGCCTCCGAGTGTGCGCAGACGCAAGCGTCGTCTGCATACTGTAGTTCGATGACAGAGGATGGGACGACCTTGGATCTGGCCTGGAAGCGGTGAAGCTTGAACAGATTCCCATCCGTTCTATAATTTAGCTCAATTCCAATGGGGAGCTTGCTAAGGGTGATATGTAGCATTGCAGCAAGGAAGATCAAAAATAGTGTTGGTGCAATGACGCAGCCTTGCTTGACTCTGGTCTGGACGTGGATTGGGTCTGTGGTGGATCGGGTCTGTGGTGGATCCATTGGTCAGGATCAGGGCTTGCATGCCATTGTGGAGCAGATGGAGGATGGTGACAAACTTTTGAGGGCAGCCAAAACGGAAGATGACGCTCCATAATCCCTCATGGTTGACAGCGTCAAAGGCATTTGTGAGGTCAAAGGCGGCCATGTACAAGGGTTCCCTGCATTTCTCTTGTAGTTGTCGCGCGGTGAAGATCATGTCCGTTGTACCCCTTAGTGGACAGAATCCGCATTGCAATTCTGGGAGGATCTCTTCAGCCACAGGGAGAAGACGATTGGGACGATTCTTGCAATATCTTTCCCTGTGGCCGACAGCAGGGAGATTCCGCAGTCAGACTTGACCCCTTTTTTGAAGATGGTCACTGATGAGACCAAAGGCGAATTCTACTCCAGCCTTGAACAATCCCTGTCCCGAGTCCCAACAGACGACAAGCTGATCCTCCTTGGCGATTTCAACGCCAGAGTCGGAAAAGCACACAGACCTCTGGGGAGGTGTGTGAATTGGACCTAAACAAGAGGGTGAGTGAGAAAAGGTGCATGGTAGGGTAATTACTACCCTCTCACCGGCTGACATACAGTTTATATTTCTCTCTCTCTCTTTCTGTGTTCGATCAATATTTGTATGCTCCTTCCTCCTCCGAACCTACCGATAAACTGCAAATACGCCATCCGACACCATTGCACCGCTTTCCTGCATCTACATCATGTTGAAATCGCAATTCAGTGCCTGCTATAAAGCCCCGATTACCTGGGGTGGGTTCGGTCTGGGCGGAGGGGTCAGAATGGACAAACTCTCCCCACGGATACCTTGCCGTGCAGCCAGAGCCATCTTAACTCCTGGGAGGCCCCCATTTAATTTTTGAGTTCGGTCTCCTGCCCAAAGCTGGCAGGAATGACAGCAAGGCCAGTTAAAATCATGCTGCGGTGCCGATGATGTCATCGGGCCACGACTGTCACGTTTTAATTGGGCCCCCGCCCGCCTACCAGTGGCACCTGGCCTCTCTGCATGCTGGAATCTTGTGGGGGGGGGGGGGGCGGGGCTCGAGCGTACCGGGAACGTTTCAATCACACGCCTCCTGCCCTGCTCGCCCTGCCCAGGCCTGGCTGGATTAAAATCAGGCCTCAAGTCTGTTTTTTGCCTCAGGTCTTCAGAACTGTGGAGCTGCCTTATTTCTCTTTGTGCACTCATCCTCCTACAGTCGACAGACTTGTGAAACCTCAGCTCATCATCCTCTGCTCCCGACTTTGTGGTCTCCTTTCCTGCCCTTTACAACCTGCACTATGGGCCTCGGCCTTTTATCTCTGCTTCTGACATTGTCGCCGGAAGCCCTGAAGTGTGTTACAATCATTTCATGCCTCACCCCCCCACCCACCACCATCTGTTGGCTTGGACGCGAACAATTATACTGTTGCACGTATTCATCTCATTCTCGGCATTGATATTATGACTCCTCCAGATCCCATCAATTTTTTTTAAAAAGCTGATACTAGCTGTTAAATTCTGCACCAAGTGTCCTTTAAGGCTCTCACGGCATCACCTGAACCCCATGACTGTATCCGTCTCTGCAATCTGCTGCTGATCAATCTTTGTGCACTTGGGGCAGGATTTTCGGCTTTGATGATTTCGGGGCGGTAAAGGCCGGGGGGCGATAAAGTTTGCACCCGGGGAACAGTTTGCGCCTGAGTCATCAAAATTGGCCAGCTGGGCCCTGAGTGTGGGGTGGAGCGCTAAGGGAGGTGATCACCTCTCTTGGGCGTCAGCATGGGGAAATCCCCAGCTAAACCACCGGAAACTCGGGGGCGCTCCGAGAGACGCGTGGGGAGAGAAAAAGAGAACCTGAAAAAAAAACCCATAAAAACATTCCCAATACACAGCCCAGGCCACCACAACATAAATCGCAAAAAAAAAATTAACAGAAAAAACAATCGCACTCGCTTTAAGACGGCATTACATACCTCTCGGCAGTCGGTATAGGTTCCCTGCCCGATTTCCCAAGCGGTCACTGCGGAGCGCGTTGTGGGGCGTAAGGGTCGGGCGGGAGTCAAAAAGCACGTCGGTGTCACAACCAGAGGCTTGCACACCAGTGCAGCTCTTCTGGGTGGTAATGCTCCTTGCCCCCGCAGAAACCAGCCCCGAAAACCAGCCCAGGGGAAGGAGGGGTTTGTGGGGGGGCGGGGGGAGGGGGAGCCGCTGGAAGCTGGCTGCCCGCCAAGAAGAGCTCACCGCCACCACTGCCGCAACTCCGGGATGAAAACAGAGGCATCGACAAGGCGAAAATCCAGACCCAAGGTCTTTGACTGACAAGTCAACTACTAAGCGAATAATTCAGACGTAAATCCCCTCTCGGTGACAACTCTCACTTTGTTGCTCCAAGTTTCCTGCTTTTACCACATTGGCTGCTGCGGCAACAACGAGTCAAGTTTTGCATTACCCTCTGCCACGTATACCACAGCAGGTGGCCCTTCCAATAGTAAAGCCTTTTCAAGACCTGTTGTGATTATTTGAAAGCTAGTGGCACAGCACTAAGCCTTGCTGTAATGCAAAGAAATGTAGGAGAATCATTATTAAAAATACCCACTGAATATTTCTATATTCCCAAGCTGGGGTAATGGGATGTTGAAGTGAATTTCCTTTTACTCACCGTCATTGGTGGCTGTGCCGTCAGCTGCCTAGGCCCTAAGCTCTGGAACTCCCTGCCTCAACCTCTCTGCCTCTCTACCTCTCCTGCTTCAAGATGCTCCTTAAAACCTACCTCTTTCACCCAAGCTTTTGGTCACCTGCCCTAATTTCTCCTTATGCAGCTCAATGTCAATTTTTTTTTTGTCTCACGGTATTCCTGTGAAGCGCCGTGGGACGTTTCACTACGTCAGAGGCACCATATAAATGCAAGTTGTTGTTGTTGTCATTCGTGATCATCCTTGTGTTCAAATCCCATTGTGGTCCCGCCCCCCCCCCCCCGATCCCTGTACTTCCTCCAGTCCTACAACCGCCCGAGATCTCTGCGCTCCTCCAATCCTGGCCTCTTGCGCATCCTCGATTTTCATCGCTCCACCATCGGCGGCCGTGCCTTCAGCTGTTTGGGCCCTAAGCTCTGGGATTTCCTCCCTAAACCGGTCCACCGCTCTACCTCTCGCTCCTCCTTTAAAACACCCCTTAAAACCGATCTCTTTGACCAAGCTTTTAGTCACCCATAACCTGTCCCAATCGCCCGTTTTGCTGCTCGGTGTCAAGGTGTTGTTTGATAATGCTCCCCGTGTCGTGCCTTGGCATGTTTTACTACGTTACAGGCGCTGTATTAGAGCAAGTTGTGTGTGTAACATGCCTTCTCAACCCACCCACAGCAGTGCCGTGCATGCCAAGAGCTGATTTGGCTGTTGTCTTTTGGACTGTAAAGCCCACTGTTCGGTACACAGCATGAATAACATATTTTTTTAATCCAGTTGTATGGACGGCACAGCTGGCCGGCAGACGTGGGCCCGTGTTTGTGGCTGTCCGCTCCCCTCCCTCCCGCCAGCCTGCCTCCAACATGTGGAGCTTGTGATTACAGCACGCTGCTGGGAAGGCGGCTGAGAACTGAAGCTGGATGTGTGTGGGTGAAGGGGAGCGGGGTGCGGTGGGGGAGGAGATGGAGGGGGTGGTGAGGGGGGGGGGGGGGAATGAGGAGAGGGGGTGCGGGTGTAACGCATTCCATGGCATGGAAAAAGCAATCCTCGCAGGCAATCAGAAAAAATGACCAGGAACTCGAAAAGAGCTGCCATCAACGTTTGAGCATGCAGGACTTCCATATGTCCTGTAAAGTGACATCTTTAATTAATCTGGTGGACTGGTTTCCTACCTCACTGCAAAACAAACTCTGGCATTGTGCTACAAACTCTAATCCCCCTCACCATCTGGTGCCACATCGTGCACTGAGAGATAATTGTATAAAACACTTTTACAGCACACTGAATAAATAACCTTCGAACAGCATGCGATCAGTTAAGGGGTACGGTAGCATAGTGGTAATGTTACTGGACGAGTAATCCAGATGCCTGGACTGTTGATCCAAAGATGTGGGTTCAAATCCCACCACGGCAGCTGGAGAATTTAAATTCAATTAAACAAATCTGGAATTTAAAAAAAACTAGTGTCAGTCATGGAACTACTGAAGCAAAACATTGTAAAAACCCATCTGGTTCATTAATGTCCTTAAGAGAATGAAATCTGCCGCCCTTACCCGGTCTGGCCTAAATGTGACTCCAGATCCACAGCAATGTGGTTGACTCTTAACTGCCCCTTTGAAATGGCCCAGTGAGACACTCATTCAAGATGGCAGTTCACCACCAGTTTCTGGCGATACTCACATCCTGTGAATGAATAAAAATATAAGTATCGTGCTCCTCATGATATCACTAAGGGAGTGGGCCACATTGTACGCTTGCTTGTGTCACCTCTCTAGATTTTGGTAGAGGTATCTGGTAATCTCAATTTCCATCAATAAAATCCATGAACAGTGTCTTTCAGATTTCCCAAGGCTTTGTGTATAGTCTCACAGGGACAAAAACATAAAACCTATGGAGAGGACACAGTGCAGTGTTCCGGGAAAAACTCTACTAATTTAACCCAGTTAACGCATTCATTAAAATCATCATCATCATAGGCAGTCCCTCGAAATCGAGGAAGACTTGCTTCCACTCTAAAAGTGAGTTCTTAGGTGGCTGAACAGTCCAATACGGGAATTACAGTCTCTGTCACAGGTGAGACAGACATTGGTTGAAGGGAAAGGATGGGTGGGGAGTCTGGTTTGCCGCAGGCTCCTTCCGCTGCCTGCGCTTGGTTTCTGCATGCTCTCAGCAACGAGACTCGAGGTGCTCAGCACCCTCCTGGATGCTCTTCCTCCACTGAGAGCGGTCTTTGGCCAGGGACTCCCAGGTGTCAGTGGGGATGTTGCATTTTATCAAGGAAGTTTTGAGGGTGTCCTTGAAGCATTTCCTCTGCCCATTGGGGCTCGCTTGCCTTTTAGGAGTTCCGAGTAGAGCGCTTGCTTTGGGAGTCTCGTGTTGGGCATGCGGACGATGTGGCCCGTCCAACGGAGCTGGTCGAGTGTGGTCAGTGCTTCGATGCTGGGGATGTTGGCCTGAGCGAGAATACTGACGTTGGTGCGTCTATCCTCCCAGGGGATTTGCAAGATCTTGCGGAGGCAGCGTTGGTGGTATTTCTGCAACACTTTGACATACCATTAAAATACCAGTAAGATCAACCCATGCACAGGAATTAAATGTAATTCCTAGGATTAACACATGGTTGAGAAAAAATTATGTTGGACTTCAACAAAATTACAGCAGAAGGATGTTGACCCCTGGATTTCTAGAGTCTAATGTTGGGTTTGTGAGTTTTCATTCATACACGGTGGAACACTGGACATCCGACTCTAGTTACAGGGAATCCCGCTTCACAGCATAATACTCAGATCAAAGAACTGTAGGTCATTCATGGGGGAAGCAGGTTCAGGGAAGACAGCGAAAATATCACTTGGTTCCTATCTCATGTTTTCTTGATGTATTCCTTATGGACAAATCTCATCTCGGACAATTGAACTATATGCAAATGAGTCAAAGATAAAAGAGAAATATGTGCAAAGAAAAGAAAGAGGAGTTAAATAACCAAAAATATCAAAGACGGTTAAAAGAATTGTCTTTATAGATCACCACACCATGTCCGAGAAACATCTCAAAGTGTGTGACATACAACGAGTTACTCTGAGGTGTGGTGACTGTTGCCAAGTAGGCAAGAGCGGCAGCCATTTTGGGCACAAGATCCCCACAAATCATCATCATCATAGGCGGTCCCTCGTATCGAGGATGACTTGCTTCCACGCCAAAAAAGGATGAGTTCACAGGTGTTTCAGGACCTAATATTCCAGGTCCTGAACTACATCCTGAAGGGTGGAAGATGCCTGTGCGAGGATTTTTTTAACGTAGGGTGACCGTTGTGCAACGGCCACCACACGGGCTTGACAGAGCTAGGTCTTGGTCCAGTGGCAAGGGTTAATCAAGACGACTGGGGACCTGCTCTGCTGCACGGACCTAGCACGCACACGTATCGCAGTGTGGGCTGGCCCGTGCTGCCCCTGGGCCCTCGCCTCTTCGAGGCCCGAACGCACGCCTCTCCTGGGCCCCGATCACATCCCTCTACGTTCTCTCGCCGCACCTTCGCCCCTGACCTCGCCGCTCCTGCTGTACCTGCCCACGCTCCAATCACCGACCTGGACCTTGATGACGTCACTCTTCGCTGCCGTCGCCCTTCTGCACCAGCTCGCGCTGTACCGTGCCGTGGTAAGCCGCCACGCTGTCCATGGCCGCTGCTCGCCGCTCCTTTTATGGCCCCGACCTGCCGCTGATGGTCTCTCGCAGGTCAGGGCCACAAATAGCACTGAGATGAATGACCAGTTATTATGTTTTCGGTGGTTCAGGGAAGAATGATGAGAGAACTCTTTGAATAAGTGGCATGAGATCTTTACTGTCCAGTAGATCGGTGGCAAGTCCTCAGTTTAACACGGTCAACTCATCCAAGGAATTAGATTATTTTTTATTCGTTCATGGGATGTGGGCGTCACTGGCAAGGCCGGCATTTATTGCCTATCCCTAATTACCCTCGAGAAGATGGTGGTGAGCCGCCTTCTTGAACCGCTGCAGTCCGTGTGGTGAAGGTACTCCCACAGTGCTGTTAGGGAGGGAGTTCCAGGATTTTGACTCAGCGACGATGAAGGAACGGTAATATATTTCCAAGTCAGGATGGTATGTGACTTGGAGGGGAACTTGCAGGTGATGGTGTTCCCATGCACCTACTGCCCTTGTCCTTCTAGGTGGTAGAGGTCACGGGTTTGCCAAAAAGCCTTTTACAACATTGATGCGGAGATTCAACACCGCTTCCAGTGTGCCGTGAGCCTTCGGTCGCCTGAGGAAAAGAGTGTTCGAAGACCAGGCCATCAAATCTACCACCAACCTCATGGTCTACAAGGCTGTAGTAATACCCGCCCTCCTGTATGGCTCAGAGACATGGACCATGTACAGTAGACACCTCAAGTCGCTGGAGATATATCACCAACGATATCGCTGCAAGATCTTGCAAATCCCCTGGGAGGACAGGCGCATCAACATCAGTGTCCTCGTCCAGGCTAACATCCCCAGCATTAAAGCACTGACCACACTCGATCAGCTTTGCTGGGCAGGCCACATAGTTCGCATGCCAGACACGAGACTCCCAAAACAAATGCTCTACTCGGAACTCCTTCACGGCAAACGAGCCAAAGGTGGACAGCGGAAACGTTACAAGGACACCCTCAAAGCCTCCCTGTTAAAGTGCGACATCACCACCGACACCTGGGAGTTCTTCGCCGAAGACCGCCCTAGGTGGAGAAAGTCCATCCGGGAGGGCGCTGAGCTCTTCGAATCTCACCGCTGAGAGCGTGAAGAGGTCAGGCGCAGGCAGCGAAAGGAGCGTGCGGCAAATCTGTCCCACACACCCCTTCCCTCGGTGAATGTCTGTCCCACCTGTGACAGGGACTGTGGCTCTCGTATTGGACTGTTCAGCCACCAAAGAACCCACTTCAGAAGGGGAAGCAAGTCTTCCTCGATTCGGAGGGACTGCCTATGATGATGACTACAACAGGGCCTTTCAAACTGTGGCCCACAACCCCTGGACATCTAGAACTCAAAACCCAGGCAATTCAATTGTATTTGTGCTGAGATTTTCTCCTTACCGAATGGTTCTGTATAAAATGTTGGGGGCCTGATGGTTTGGGAAAGGTTGGCCTCAGCTTCGTTAATGCATGCATTCTAATCAGTATCGGCAACATGAGATTAATGCAGACCAACGGGAACATGAATTCTTTGTGGACCGCAAGGTCCTTGAATCACAGTAATTGTGATGCAAAATTACATTTCAGATTGTGTCACTGTGAAGAACAACATGTTTCATAACTTGTTTTGCACCTCTTAACGTCTCTGTGTTGTTCGGTTGTTGTTGAGAAGAGCAGGGAGCTAAACATGCAAAATGCAAGCAAGGGGAATGCAACTGTTTGGAGCCAGAATCGCTGCATATGATTAGGTAAAAATGGAAGGCCCATACACACAAAATGCAAGACCCCATGAGCAAGAAATGCAAGAAAGCCACAGGCATACAGAAAGTGACACCTCCCCAAGAAAGACCTCCCTATCATCATCATCATCATAGGCAGTCCCTCGAAATCGAGGAAGACTTGCTTCCACTCTAAAAGTGAGTTCTCAGGTGACTGAACAGTCCAATATGGGAATTACAGTCTCTGTCGCAGATGGGACAGACAGTGGTTGAAGGAAAGGGTGGGTGGGACTGGTTTGCCGCACGCTCCTTCCGTTGCCTGCGCTTGGTTTCTTCATGCTCTCGGCGACGAGACTCGAGGTGCTCAGTGCCCTCCCGGATGCTCTTCCTCTACTTAGGGCGGTCTTTGGCCAGGGATTCCTAGGTGTCGGTGGGGATGTTGCACTTTATCAGGAAGGCTTTGAGGGTGTCCTTGAAACGTTATCTCTGCCCACTTGGGGCTCGCTTGCCGTGTAGGAGTTCAGAGTAGAGCGCTTGCTTTGGGAGTTTTGTGTCTGGCATGCGAACAATGTGGCCTGCCCAACGGAGCTGGTCCTTACTGAATTGTTACCCACCCCCAACCCCCGCAATCCTCCTCCACCCCCCCTAGATCCTACATCATGCTTCTTTCCATAACAAAATAAGAAATAGGAGCAGGAGTAGGCCCTACGGCCCATCGAGCCTGCTCCGCCATTCAATAAGATCATGGCTGATCTTCGTTCTCAACTCCACTTTCCCGCCCGATCTCCATATCGCTTGATTCCCCTAGACTCCAAAACTTTCATCTTCCCACCCACATCCCTACTCCTTCCCCCCGCCACCCCCCCCCCCCCGCCCAACCTCCTCCCCCATTCTCCTCCAGGACCGGGAACAGAAATTAAGCCTCATGAACCCATTTATACTGTTATCCCATATCACTTAATTTTTACAAATCTACCACTCTTTGAATGAAAAAAATTCTACCTTCTTATTCCCAACTTCCAAATGTGTACCTCGTGTCCCTTAGCATTTAATCGCTTCAACATTGGTGTTGTCATCGGAGAATCTGCAAACCAGTACACTGCATTCATCCATAATTGTTCTGGACCCATTCATGGAGCAACCCATGCCAGCCTACGGCAGGACCCTGAATAACATCCAGGCTTATACTGGCAAGTGGGTAATAGTTGCGCCACATAAGTGCCAGGTACTGACCATCTCCAACAAGAAACAGACCCAACTACCTTCCCTTGACCTTCAACGGCACCACCAGCATCAACATCTTGGGAGTCACTATTGATCAGACGCTTAATTGAATCAGCTACTTCAACAATGTGACTACAGAGTAGGACAGAGACTAGGGGCTAGAAATTTGCCACCACCTCGTGTGCAGGCGGTAACAGCCACGAGGCGGGAATTCCTGCGCTGTTCTGGTCTCCTCCTTCGAGGGAGTGCAACAAAGGTTCACCAGACTGGTTCCTGGGTTGAGGGGATTGCCCTATGAAGAGAGATTGAGTAGACGAGGCCTGTGTTCCTTAGAGTTTAGAAGAATCAGAGGTGATCTAATTGAAACACATAAAATTCTTAAGGGACTTGACAGGATTAATGCTGAGAAAACATTTCCCCTGGCTGGGGAATCCAGAACACGGGGTCACAGTCTCAGAATATGGGGTCGGCCGTTTGGGACTGAGATGGGGAAACATTTCTCCACTCAAAGGGTTGTGACTCTTTGGAATTCTCTAGCCTAGAGAGCTGTGGATGCTCAGTCGTTGAGTATATTTAAGACAGAGGTCGATAAATTTTAGGGAACCAAGGGAATGAAGGGATATGGGGATAGTGCGGGAAGGTGGAGTTGAGGTAGAAGATCAGCCATGATTTTATTGAATGGCGGAGCAGGCTCGAGGGGCCGAATGGCCGACTCCTGCTTCTATTTCTTATGTTATTATGGACAAGTACCATTCTTGTCGCTGGGACCAAATTTTGGAATTTCCTAACTAACGACCATCTCAAGGGCACAGAATCCACTACAAGGACTGCAACAGGTGAGGAAGAAGCTCAAATATCTTCTTAGGGCATCTACAGAACTACATCCCGAGAGCAAAATAAAACAAATAAACTCAGTGGACTTAGGAGCACTATGACAGTGACAGACGTCTTGTGTTGCTCGGTTGCCAACAAGGCTTTTGGTTGGAGTGTTTAGACAGTGCAATTTTCAAGGTTGTTGAAATTGCGTTGATTAGATTCTCATGCAATAAGTCCACTGCCACCTTTAATGTCACATCTCATTGGTAACAGTTTATGGGCTGTTCAAAACGATTACCACACTCAGACTTCCCTCTCTCTCTCCTCCTGCTCCCTACCCACTGTTTTGTCTCCATCACAGTCCGACTGAAAAAACAATAGTCCAAGAAAAGGCAGAAAGCAGCCACCACACCGTATGCAGACGGACAGCTGTTACAGTGACCATGTCACATTCCTGTGTAGTCAAAAGAAAAATGAAAGTTTATCAAATGGGACTCAAAAACACTGAAATATTCATTTAGAGCGAGTTATTTTACTTTGAAGTAATTCGTGAAAGACTCGATGAAATAATGATGGAGAAGACTGAGAGATTTCACTGCTTTTCCCGGGTTTGGTCATTTAGAACGTGACGCTTGAAATAAACTGACCCCAAATGTGTACATTAATTTACAAAAAACTGTAATATTGCTCAGCTTGCCGAAGCTATCAATCAGAACAACAGCCATGCTGACAGGCGTAATGTTATTAATAGCCTTTGTCTGTACTTCGGAACATTTCAAATGATAATTTCATCTCTGATCTGCCATTTTGATGTATTATTTACTCTGAAGACGTGAGGAAATTATTCTTCCCTTAAAGCCATCTCCTGCGCGAACGGTTCCCCAAGGGACACTAAGTTCTATTTAATTGAAGGTTGGCGGTCACACTCGTCACTGTCCTCAGCCCTACAGCTGCAAAGTATTTCTTTCAGGAGTGGAATGAGCTCCTTATGACATCAGGAGGGACCAACAACATCCTACTGCATTATTCAACACCTAAAAAACAGCCAACGCGGTGATGTCGAAATTTGTGCTGTTTGGAGGCTTTTCTCACTGAATCAATAATTTGTTCTGCTCGTTCATTTAACCCCAATTAATCTTGTGTACAACATGTTATTGGGCCCCACACCTCGAGTGCATGACAATGAGTGGTGCCAGTGGGAGATGTGACTGCAGCACTGCCTGTGCATTTTAATATCAGGCATTCGCCTCCTGCCACTGATTGTCACACAGGCCCAGACAGAGGCTGCAAACTGAGTAATGGGAGGTTGGCTGGTAGTTAAGGATCTCTGTGTGAAGTTATTAACCAGTATTTCATCTATTCAGCCCTTAATGATAAACGACAGAGCAACAACATTTGTATTTCTCTTTTCTCTGCTCACAAGTGTTTTCGGAGGCTTTGAGCCTCCCCGATCCAACGTTCCACCTGATCGGCACAAATAGATGTTCTGCTCGTTCATTTAACCCCAATCAGGTGAATTTATAATGGGGAACAAGGAAATGGCAGACCAATTGACCAAATATCTTGGTTCTGTCTTCACTAAGGAAGACACAAATAACCTCTCGAAAATACTAGGGGACCGAGGGTCTAGCGAGAAGGGGGAACTGAGGGAAATCCTTATTAGTCAGGAAATGGTGTTAGGGAAATTGAAGGGACTGAAGTCCGATAAATCCCCAGGGCCTGATAGTTTGCATCCCAGAGTACTTATGGAAGTGGCCCTAGAAATAGTAGATGCATTGGTGGTCATTTTCCAACATTCCACGGATTCTGGTTGAGTTCCTATGGATTGGAGGGTAGCTAATGTAACCCCACTTTTAAAAAAAGGATGGAGAGAGAAAACAGGGAATTACCGAATTGTTAGCCTGACATCGATGGTGGGGAAAGTGCTGGAATCAATTATTAAAGATGTAATAGCAGCACATTTGGAAAGCAGTAACAGGACCGGTCCAAGTCAGCATGGATTTATGAAAGGGAAATCATGCTTGACAAATCTTCTAGAGTTTTTTGAGGATGTAACTAGTAGAGTGGACAAGGGAGAACCAATGGATGTGGATGTATTTGGACTTTCAAAAGGCTTTCGACAAGGTCCCACACAAGAGATTAGTGTGCAAAATTAAAGCACATGGTATTGGGGGTAATGTATTGACATGGATAGAGAACTGGTTGGCAGACAGGAAGCAAAGAGTGGGAATAAATGGGTCCTTTTCAAAATGGCAGGCAGTGACTAGTGGAGTGCCGTAGGGTTCAGTGCTGGGACCCCAGCTATTTACAATATACATGAATGATTTAGACAAAGGAATTGAATGTAATATCTCCATGTTTGTAGATGACACTAAGCAGTGCGAGCTGCGAGGAGGATGCTAAGAGGCTGCAGGGGGACTTGGACAGATTAGGTGAATGGGCAAATGCATGGCAGATGCAGTATAATGTGGATAAGGTTATCCATTTTGGTGGCAAAAACAGGAAGGCAGATTATTATCTGAATGGTCACAGATTAGTAAAAGGGGAGGTGCAATGAAACCTGGGTGTCATGGTACATCAGTCATTGAAAGTTGGCATGCAGGTACAGCAGGCAGTAAAGAAAGCAAATGGCATGCTGGCCTTCATAGCGAGAGGATTTGAGTATAGGAGCAGGGAGGTCTTGCTGCAGTTGTACAGGGCCTTGGTGAGACCACACCTTGAGTATTGTGTGCCGTTTTGGTCTCCTAATCTGAGGAAGGACATTCTTGCTATTGAAGGAGTGCAGTGAAGGTTTACCAGACTGATTCCCGGGATGGCAGGACTGACATGTGAAGAAAGACTGGATCAACTAGGCTTATATTCACTGGAATTTAGAAGAATGAGAGGGGATCTCATAGAAACATATAAAATTTTGAGGGGATTGGTCAGGTTAGATGTAGGAAGAATGTTTCCGATGTTGGGGAAGTCCAGAACCAGGGGTCACAGTCTAAGGATAAGGGGTAAGCCATTTAGGACTGAGATGAGGAGAAACTTCTTCACTCAGAGAATTATGAACCTGTGGAATTCTCTACCACAGAAAGTTGTTGAAGCCAGTTCATTGGATATATTCAAAGGGGAGTTAGATGTGGTCCTTTCAGCTAAAGGGATCAAGGGGTATGGAGAGAAAGCAGGAATAGGGTACTGAAGTTGCATGATCAACCATGATCATATTGAATGGTGGTGCAGGCTCGAAGGGCCGAATGGCCTCCTCCTGCACCTATTTTCTATGTTTCTAATAGATACAAATGGATATGATCAGGTAGCAGAGACGGGGTTGCAAGGTGACCAGGACTGGGAACTAAATATTCAGGGTTTTTGACAATTCAGAAGGACAGACAGAAAGGAAAAGGAGGTGGGGTAGCACTGTTAATAAAGGATGGCATTAGTGCATTAGTGAGAAACGATATTGGCTCAGAGGATCAAGATGTTGAATCAATTTGGGAGTAATGAACTGTGGCTCAGTGGGTAGCACACTCACCTCTGAGTTAGAAGGTTGTGGGTTCAAGACCCACTCTTAGAGACTTGAGCACATAAATCTAAGCTGACACTCCTGAGGGAGCACTGCTCTGTCAGAGGTGCTCTCTTTTGGATGAGATGTTAAACTGAGGCCCCGCCTGCTCTCTCAGGTGGACGCAAATGATCCCATGGCATTATTTTGTGGCCATCAACCGGCCCAGGCAGCAGGGGGTTGTTCAGTCCGACTGCCTGCCTCTCTTCCACGGTTACATCTGAGCCAGGGTGTCCACCGGTACGCTCGCGGCCTTCCGCGAGAGGTGGGCACCGCAGGGACTGGAGTGCATCATCACTCCCGGCAACCAAATTTTGACTTAATTTATGTTTCTGGTTAAAAGCTAATTGGTTTAATTGTCGGTGTTAGTGCCTCCCGTTAATAACGGGGCATTTGATTTACGGTCCTACACAAAATAGTTGAATCAGTTTGGGTGGAGATAAGGAATAATAAAGGGGAAAAGTCACTGGTGGGCGGTCTATAGGCCCCCTAACAGTAGCTACACAGTTGGACGGAGTATAAATCAAGAAATAATGGAGGCTTGTAAAAAAGGAACGGCAATAATCATGGGTGATTTTAACCTTCATATTTCGGACAAAACAAATTGGCCAGGGTAGCCTTGGGAAGGAGATCTTAGAATGTATCCGGGATAGTTTTCTTGAACAGTACATTGCGGAACCAACCAGGGAGCAGGCTATCTTAGACAGATTTTTGAGCGATAAAGGAGTAAAGGATTAAGGGGAACAGGCAGGAAAGTGGAGCTGAGTCCATGATCAGATCAGCCATGATCTTATTAAATGGCGGAGCAGGCTCGAGGGGCCAAATGGCCTACTCCTACTCCTATTTCTTATGTTCTTATCTTCATTAAAATCATAAAATCATACAGCACAGAAAGAGTTTAGAATAATGAGAGGTGATCTCATTGAAACATACAACATTCTTACAGGGTTTGACAGGTTATGCAGGGAGTTTAGATCAGGGGTCACAGTCTCAGGATAAGGGGTCGGCCATTTAGGACTGAGATGAGGAGACATTTCTTCACTCAGAGGATGGTGAATCTTCGGAATTCTCTGCCCCAGAGGGCTGTGGAGGCTCAGTCGTTGAGTATATTCAAGACAGAGATCGATAGATTTTTGAATATTAAGGGAATCAAGGGATATGGGGATAGTGCAGGAAAGTGGAGTGAAGGTAGAAGATCAGCCATGATCTTTTTGAATGGCAGAGCAGGCTCAAAGGGCTGAATGGCCTACTCTTGCTCCTAATTCTTATGTTCTTATGAAAGTTACTATTGATTCTGCGTTTACAACCCTTAGAGGCAACACATTCCAGATCATAACATCTCGCTACGTAAAAAAAATTCACCTCATCTCCCCTCTTGTTTTTTTGCCAATTATCTTAAACCAGCTGGAGTACTGTTTCCACTTTGGGCCAAATTGCACTTGAAATTGCGCTGTTGTTATGAAGTGAAGTTATGGTTCAAGTTTCCGTTCAAACTCATTTGGATAATCACAAACGTCAAATCTGCTATGAACCAGCGCAATCGGGCAGCGTAATAGAACGCAATTGTTTATTTTTTTTCCTGGCGTTAACAAATATTCTGTGATGTATTTAAGAGTGGTAACCTGGTGCAGCTTTATGACTACAGCCAAAAATGGGTTTATCACAAAAAATAAGCATTTTTAAGCAGAGTGTCTCATCCACCACCTGTGAGTAACCCGGTCTTAAAAGACTAAAAAAAAAACTACACAGAACCATTTACTGGTCTCAGTGGTGTACACTAGGCACTTTATCTTTTAAATATTAAAGAAATATTGAATTTACTAATTTTTAAAACGTGCCTTTGCATCCTAAAAAAGGAGCTTGATTTGAAAAGCCTCCTCAAACATCGCAAACAGGCAGAACCTCGCCATCCTCATTATTTTGATCTGGGGACACGGCCAGCTTGGTGTGGAGGGCAGGGAGGGGGAAGGGGCAGTTTCCAGCGCGATGTAGTGCACCTCAACTGTGATTGTCAGCAAGTTAGAGCACTGCGTACCATTGTGGTCCCCATATTCTACAAAGGATATAGAGGCACTGGAGAGAGTGTAGAGAAGATTTGCAAGGATAATCCCAGAAATGCGAGGGCATACATATCAGAAAGGATGAACAGGCTGGGTCTCTTTTCTCTTGAAAAAAGAAGGCCGAAGGTTTGACCTAATAGAGGTCTTTAAAATTATGAAATGTTTTGATAGAGTGGATACAGAGAGAATGTTTCCACTTGTGGGGAAGAGCATAACTAGAGGCCATCAATATAAGATAGTCACCAAGAAATCCAATAGGGAATTCAGAAGAAATCTCTTCACCCAAAGAGTGGTGAGAATGTGGAACTCGCTACCACAGGGAGTGGTTGAAGCAAATAGTATAGTTGCATTTAAGAGGAGGCTGGACAAGCGTATGTGGGAGCAGGGAATAGAGGGTATGGTGAGAAATTTAGATGAGGAAAAATGGGAGGAGGCTCGAGTGGAACATAAACGCCGGCATGGACTGGGTTGGGCCAAATGGCCTGTTTTTGTGCCATATATCCGGTGTAATCCATCCCGACGGCTGTCCCCAACAGTCCTCACCCTTTCCTCACCCAGTGTTCAGATATCATCATCACCTTCATAGGTGGTCCCTTGAACGAGGATGACTTGCTTCCACACCAAAAGGGATGAGTTCACAGATGTTTCAATGGAGGACCCGATGTTCCAGTCCTGAACTCCAATTGAGGGGGTGGAAGATGCCTGTGCGTGGATTTTTTTGACGTGTGGTGACCGTTGCACATCAGCCACCACACGGGCTCGACAGAGCTAGGCCTTTATCCAGTGGCAAGGGTTGACCAGGGCGACTGGAGACCTGCTCTGCTGCACAGACCTCGTGCGTGCACATATCGCAGTGTGGGCTGGGCCCGTGCTGCCCCTGGGCCCTCGCCTCTTCTGAGGCCCGTAACCTCATTCGCCGCACCTTCGCCACAATCTCTCGCCGCTCCTCCGCCACAAGCATTCGCCGCACCTCCGCCACAATCTCTCACCGCTGATCTCTCACAGTTCCTGCACCATGAACTCTCGCCGCTCCTCCACTACAAAACATTCGATACATCTCCGCCACGATCTCTCGCCGCTCCTCCATCACAAAACATTTGCCGCACCTCCGCTACGATCGCTCACGGCTCATCTCTTACCACATCTCAGCCACGATCTCTCACCGCTCCTTCACTTCGATTGAGGCGGAGGAGCGGCTCAGATATATGCACTTTCCAGCAGCAATCACTTCTTAACCGGAATAAGGAGTAGGAACCCTGGCCATTTTATCCCTGCCCTGCCACTGGTGAAGTGACGAGGAGGTTTGTGGTAGGATTTACCCCGACCGGGAAATAATTCCGGTGCTGTTGTCATGACGTTAATTAAAATATTTCCGTTTCTTGTCCGGCACATTATTGAAACAAGGACAACTGTATGTAATGTGCAACAGACATAGTTCTTTTTCTTTAAAATAAAACACATGAAGAAATCAAAGAAAATCCAGAAGAAATATGACGACTGTAGAAAGAATGCAAAAATCAGGCCGCGACGAGCAGAATAATTCCAGCAGGGAATACTGCTTGACTGCATAGCTTCAAGAGCTGGCCAGTCTGGCTCAGCTGATGGCTACATCCTTGATGGAAAAGTGCTGGAATTCTACCTGAGGAACAGCAGAGGCAAGAAGGGCAAAATAGGCATAGTACTTAAAGGAGAATGTGATACTAATAACCCATTTTCAACCCCCCACCCCCCAAAAAGACCCATTACCATGGCAACACTTTGTAATCTTCCCCCTTCGCACAGCTTAGTAAGCCCAGTTCTGGCCTGAGGTAAAACACTCCTTGATTTGACGGTGCAACAGTACGAAAGCTGCAAATCTTCTTCATTACCCGCCTCGAAAAAGCAAAAAGCAAAATAAAAATCTTAAGACTCACTTGGCCTTTCATGTTCGTTGATCCATTTTGGAAGAGGTAGAAATGGTCTAAAAAAAATGAGCAAGTAAGTCTGTTCCCGAATTGTCCACGGATTCCACCGCCCCGTTAAAATTAGCCAAGGCTGGAATCTCAGGAACACATTTCCTTAAATTCAATTGTTCGCTTTCAATATATTTATAAATATGACTTTCAGACGGGAAGGTTGCACAATGGCAGAGCTCTCTTTAATGAAATGTCCCCAGGGCTGCATTTTAATCTTTTGCTTTTCTTGTAGCTTAACTGCCTTTGTTCGCGCTGTCTCCAGGCTGTCCTTCATCTGGGAGGATGGGACTGCCTAGGCCATAGATAGCCGCACTGTCACTGCCTCACCATGCACACCCTGGATTTATTATTGTGTTAAAATATTTATAATATCTATATATATAAGTAGTGGTGTAGCTCACAGGTACTGTGTGCCTGGAGCGTGTTTTTGATGTTCAATGTGGTCGATGGGAATCCAAATTAATCCCGATGAATCAAAAGCAAAAATGAACTGCATAGCTAAAGCAGTGGGAACAGCAGTCAGAGAAGATTGTGGGTAAGTTGCACAGGGTTCTGGTCGGGCCGCACTTTGACTGTTGCGTCCCTGGTCACCAAGAAATAAGGGAGACATTGAAAAGCTGGAGACAGTGCAGAGAGGAGCCACGAGGCTGATCCCGAGTGCGAGGAAAGACTGCAGAATCTCAGGGGCTGAAATTGCCACCCCCCCCTCCATAAGCTCCTTTATCGCCTCTAAGAAACGGGAATGGAGCGGAGAGGCCTTACTGACCGGGCTGGACGGGTAGGCCTGACCTGTCCGAAATTGGCCCTCGGGCCGGAAGCGGCGGAAACGGGTTTCCGTACCACCCGCGTTCCCGCCGCATCAGGCAAGCGCCGATCCTCACCGGCCACCGCCGCCGCCGCCACCGCCGCCGCCACCACCGCCACCGCCACCGCCACCGCCACCGCCACCGCCACCGCCACCGCCACCGCCACCGCCGACCCCCTTCCCGCCCCTCGCGCGACATTACCCTACAGGAGCGGCGTTGACGGCCGGTGCCACTGACAGCTTTCCCCGGTGGGGAGCTGCGCTGCGTGTCCGCCCTTAAAGGGGAGCTCACGCTGGCGTCCACGCCATATTATTTTTTTAATTGTCATCCGACTGCCAGGTGGAGTCGACAGTTATGCCCCCCGGGTTCGGCTGGGCCGCCAACAGGCAGCCGGGCACCGCCTCTTGGGTGCCAGGCCGCTGGCCCGGCCGAAACCCTCCCTGGTGACCCAGTGGACTGAACTAAAAACTTTGCAGTTTGCAGCGGCCCTCCCCTTTAACTAAAGGGGATGGGTGCCGTGACCCGTCAGTGCGGTGCTGATGACAGGGAGCGACGGCCGTTCCGATCCGCCCGCACTTCCGACCCACAGCCGCCTGACCAAAAAAAATTCCAAGTCCTGAATTTCTCCAGATTCTCCACCCCATGGATTGGGGCGGAGCAAAACTTTAAAAGACGGTCGGTGCGCCCCATTTGGGGCGGGGCTCAATTTTGACCACTGAGGCTCTTCCCCGTGGAAAGGAAGTACCCGAGTAATGATCCAGTGAGGGTAGAAAAGAAAGGAAAGACTTGCATTCACACAGCACAATTCACCATCTCAGGATGAAGTAAGACAACAACAACAACTTGTATTTATATAGCGCCTTTAATGTAGTGAAACGTCCCAAGGCGCTTCACAGGAGCATCATGAGGCAAAAAATTTGACACCGAGCCGCATAAGTAGAAATTAGGGCAGGTCCTTGGTCAAAGAGGTGGGTTTTAAGAAGCGTCTTGAAGGAGGATAGAGAGGCGGAGAGGTTTAGGCAGGGAGTTACAAAGCTTGGGGCCTTGGCAACAGAAGGCACAGCCACCAGTGGTTGAGCGATTACAATCAGAGAGAGCATTCTGCCCTCTTGAGCAGAATTAGAGGAGCGCAGACATCTCGGGGGGGTTGTGGGGCTGGAGGAGATTACAGAGATAGGGAGGGGCGAGGATTGGAAGACTGAGGCCTCTGCTATTCCCGCCCGCACTTCCCTCAGGTCTTGCTGTCTGCAGACTGCCACATCTTGCCGACTACACAACAGTGACGGCGCTTGAAAAGTAAGTCACTGAGCCCTCCTGAGAAAGACAGCGCAGAGATGCAAGTTCTTTCTCACGCTTAGAATGAGGCAACCCATAGCGAGCACCATTCTCCGAAGAGGATGTCAGCAGCTCACCACTGCACTGGGCACACCAGGTCCTCTCAGTCTCCTCTTCGGAGGATGCATAAACTTGGCCCGGCGCTGACAGCTTCCTGCTGGCCTCAGAATCATTTCAGCCGCCAAAACTGTTCACGCGCGCAGATACACTGCAGTGGAGGTAGGAGTGTTGATCATCTGGATGTCATCATTATCATAGGGGCCCCTCGAGCGAGGATGACTTGCTTCCACAGGAGTTCACAGATGTTTCAATGAAGGACCCGATGTTCCAGTCCTGAACTCCAATTGAGGGGGTGGAAGGTGCCTGTGCGTGGATTTTTTTAACGCGTGGTGACCATTGCACACCAGCCACCACACGGGCTCGACAGAGCTAGAAACATAGAAACATAGAAAATAGGTGCAGGAGTAGGCCATTCGGCCCTTCTAGCCTGCACCGCCATTCAATGAGTTCATGGCTGAACATGCAACTTCAGTACCCCATTCCTGCTTTCTCACCATACCCCTTGATCCCCCTAGTAGTAAGGACTTCATCTAACTCCTTTTTGAATATATTTAGTGAATTGGCCTCAACAACTTTCTGTGGTAGAGAATTCCACAGGTTCACCACTCTCTGGGTGAAGAAATTCCTCCTCATCTCGGTCCTAAATGGCTTCCCCCTTATCCTTAGACTGTGTCCCCTGGTTCTGGACTTCCCCAACATTGGGAACATTCTTCCTGCATCTAACCTGTCTAACCCCGTCAGAATTTTAAACGTTTCTATGAGGTCCCCTCTCATTCTTCTGAACTCCAGTGAATACAAGCCCAGTTGATCCAGTCTTTCATGATAGGTCAGTCCCGCCATCCCGGGAATCAGTCTGGTGAACCTTCGCTGCACTCCCTCAATAGCAAGAATGTCCTTCCTCAGGTTAGGAGACCAAAACTGTACACAACATTCCAGGTGTGGCCTCACCAAGGCCCTGTACAATTGTAGCAACCACCTCCTTGTCCCTGTACTCAAATCCCCTCGCTATGAAGGCCAACATGCCATTTGCTTTCTTAACCGCCTGCTGTACCTGCATGCCAACCTTCAGTGACTGATGTACCATGACACCCAGGTCTCTTTGCACCTCCCCTTTTCCTAATCTGTCACCATTCAGATAATAGTCTGTCTCTCTGTTTTTACCACCAAAGTGGATAACCTCACATTTATCCACATTATGCTTCATCTGCCATGCATTTGCCCACTCACCTAACCTATCCAAGTCGCTCTGCAGCCTCATAGCATCCTCCTCGCAGCTCACACTGCCACCCAACTTAGTGTCATCCGCAAATTTGGAGATACTACATTTAATCCCCTCGTCTAAATCATTAATGTACAGTGTAAACAGCTGGGGCCCCAGCACAGAACCTTGCGGTACCCCACTAGTCACTGCCTGCCATTCTGAAAAGTCCCCATTTACTCCTACTCTTTGCTTCCTGTCTGACAACCAGTTCTCAATCCATGTCAGCACACTACCCCCAATCCCATGTGCTTTAACTTTGCACATTAATCTCTTGTGTGGGACCTTGTCGAAAGCCTTCTGAAAGTCCAAATATACCACATCAACTGGTTCTCCCTTGTCCACTCTACTGGAAACATCCTCAAAAAATTCCAGAAGATTTGTCAAGCATGATTTCCCTTTCACAAATCCATGTTGACTTGGACCTATCATATTACCTCTTTCCAAATGCACTGCTATGACATGCTTAATAATTGATTCCATCATTTTACCCACTACCGATGTCAGGCTGACCGGTCTATAATTCCCTGTTTTCTCTCTCCCTCCTTTTTTAAAAAGTGGGGTTACATTGGCTACCCTCCACTCCATAGGAACTGATCCAGAGTCAATGGAATGTTGGAAAATGACTGTCAATGCATCCACTATTTCCAAGGCCACCTCCTTAAGTACTCTGGGATGCAGTCCATCAGGCCCTGGGGATTTATCGGCCTTCAATCCCATCAATTTCCCCAACACAATTTCCCGACTAATAAGGATTTCCCTCAGTTCCTCCTCCTTACTAGACCTTCCGACCCCTTTTATATCCGGAAGGTTGTTTGTGTCCTCCTCAGTGAATACCGAACCAAAGTACTTGTTCAATTGGTCCGCCATTTCTTTGTTCCCCGTTATGACTTCCCCTGATTCTGACTGCAGGGGACCTACGTTTGTCTTTACTAACCTTTTTCTCTTTACATATCTATAGCTTGGTCCGGTGGCAAGGGTTGAACCAGGACGACCGGAGCCCTGCTCTGCTGCACAGACCTAGTGGCGCACACATATCGCAGTGTGGGCTGACCCGTGCTGCCCCTGGGCCCTCGGCTCTTCTGGGCCCCGTCCCCTCATTCGCCGCACCTTCGCCCACCACGTTCCAGGGCCCGGCGCTCCAGCTCTGTTTATAGCCCCAACCAGCGGTGGTGTTCTCCGTACATCTGGACGTGCCCAACACCAGAATGCGTGGTGGATGGGCTTCATTCACCCGGAAGCTGGCAGTCGCGTGCGGTTGGGTCCCCAATTGGCGGGGCCCCAGCGCCCAGCTTCACAATAATCTTTTAAATCAAAACATTCGGCTTTATTGCCAGGTGACAGCTGCAGTGAGCCAAGCAATTAGAAATGTCAGTGGGTGCATTTCGACTTGGATTTGCGTCGTATCCATTTCTGTCTCTCGCACTGTGTCAAGTCTGCAATCTGCCCTCAGGCGATCCATGGTAAACAATTACAAGCTTAGCTGGGCGACTTTGCACCAGTACAGCAAATAAATAATGCCACCCTTCATGCAGGGATGAGCCATAATAGGTTGTGGATTATTAAGATTCTTGACGGGCTGTTTGCTGTCTGCGTCTGTTTGGCTCCCTGCTTGTTACCATATACATACATACGTAAGAATTTCTGGAGACTGGAAAAAGCCTTTCGGACAAACAAGCCCACTCCCTTCCTGTGCCCCCCACCGCCCCACACACTCCAGGGTCTGACTAGGAGCTCCATCATCGCATGATGGGGATGCTTTAATCTTCCACCTCATAGGCAGTTCCTCGAAATCGAGGAAGACTTGCTTCCACCAAAAATGAGTTCTCAGGTGACTGAATAGTCCAATGCAGGAATTACAGTCTCTGTCACAGGTGGGACGGACAGTGGTTGAGGGAAAGGATGGGTGGGGAGTCTGGTTTGTTGCACTGTGCCACCTATGAAGAAGGTGGCAGCATCGACCATGACCGGTTCTGAGGCGGTTGATGGTTGTCCACTGTTTGCGAGGAAGGTTTGATCCTTCAGGCTGTACCGTGGGGTCCTCTATAAGGAATCCATTCTGTATGTTGCAGTTCTTCCAAGTATTTCACCATCGGTCATCAAGGTGGAGGTGACACACTGATAATCCATATTGTAGGCCAATGACTGAGAACCATACGAAGCTCCTAAACTGATATTCTAATGTGATGTGTTTTTTTTTTCCTTGTAAAAAGATGTTTTAGGTTTCTATTCCCTTTTGAAAAGATGTCTACAAAATGTGTGCTAGGTTATAGTTTTTAAATAGTATGCATTGTCTCTCCTCTGAGTACAGTGAGTGTCTCATTCCAGTGTGCGTAGGGCGTACAGACATGAAAGCTACAATAGAACCAGGTTTATCAGAGGAGCTAAGAAGGCAATGTTTTTTTTTACACCAGCTGATCAGAATAGTTGCTTCTTGAATGGGGAAGTAATAACACTTGCAAACAAAAATCACTTCACGCAATGGGAAGGATGTTAAAGGTAAACCCAACGCGGTCTCGTTCTTATGATCGTAGCAACAGTATGTGGTGCCCTGCATTCCACTGTGACCCGTGGATTGTTGCTGGAAGTATTGTCCTGGTATGACGAACTTTGGAGGGGCAGAATTTCCTTCATGATCTTGTCCGCAGTCAGGATCACCGTGGTAACGGTGGGAAGATTGCGTGGTGTGGTCCTCGGTTGCCTCACCAGCCTGACCTGCATTCTCCTACCCGGCCCCTGCTAGGACCTCGGCTGGCCACTCCCTCCTTGCTCTGTCCGTGCAAATGAAGGCAAGAGCGGGGTCCAGGTCATCGGGTGGATTTTCCTTCTTTAAGATCATAAGAAATAGGAGCAGGAGTATGGCACCTTGAGCTTGCTCCGCCATTCGATCATGGCTGATCTTCAACCTCAACTCCACTTTCCCGCCCGACCTCCATTTCCTTTGATTCCCCTAAACTCCAAAACTCTATCTATCTCAGCCTCGAATATAGTCAGAGACTCAGCATCCACAGCCCTCTGGGGCAGAGAATTCCAAAGATTCACAACCCTCCGAGTGAAGAAATTCCTCCTCATCTCTGTCTTAAATGGCTGACCCCGTATCCTGAGACTGTGACCCCTAGTTCTAGACACTCCAGCTAGGGGGAAACAATCTTTCAGCATTTACCCTGTCAGTCCCCTTCAGAATCTTGTATGTTTCAATGAGATCACCTCTCGTTCTTCTAAACTCCAAGCCCATTCTACACAATCTCTCATCATAAGACAGCCCTCTCATCCCGGAGATCAACCTCCGTTGCATCGCCTACAAGGCAAGGAAATCCTTCCCTAGATAAGGAGACCAAAGTCGCTGCCACTGCCGAGCACAGGCACGGGGAAGACCCGGGAAGCAGTGGTAACGTTTCTGAGGTGCTCCCAGCGGAGGGAGAGGGCCTTTTAGCAGCCTCCTCTCTCTCTGTTCCAACCCCAACACTTATCTGTTGAAGGCCCCGGTCCTGGCCGAGTCCTACAGTGGGACATCTATTATAATTTCTGGGGCACTTCTGCCCGTTGAACCATCGCTCCTGGACCATCGAATACTGCTGTGGCGGTCCCACCAAAACCCCACCGGGACTCTCCACCCTCGCACTGGCAGCTCAGTCTCGACAGCAGAAACCCTGCCCAGAGCCCACTGTGCACGACTAGTGAACCCTGACTGCCGGCTCGGAGTCCCACCCCCACCGGACCCCCACCCCAAAGGGGAATATTCACTCCCCCTCCCTTATTGTAAACTGACCTAGTTGTGGAACATTCCACTCTGTTAACTTGATGAGCCGAGTGTCCTCAACTGTGCGATCAATTGCTGTACAAGACAATAACCATCTTGTGCTGAAGTCCACGAACTGCTCGTTCCCGGTCAGTTCACCCTAATCGTCTGTCTCGTCCAAATCAGGCGCGTGCATGGATTGCCATGGATGTTTCCATTAGGAACATCACGCCAACACGTTGAAAGGGAGAGCAGAGAAAGAGTGTGGCATGAGAAATGGCACAGTGATGGTGAAGTGCGAGGGATAATGTCACATTAGGAAGAGCAGCAAATCACCAGCACACCCTACGGAACAGGGCAAGATTGATAGACTGTGAGAAGACGCACAGCTTCACAGCATTGAGAACACAGGGCACCATGACCAATAACTGAGCGGTACAATGTATTGCCTTGGTTCTTTACAGCCATTCAGTGCAGAATTTGCTCTTACAGGTAGGGATAAATTAATCTATACCGCTTGTTCAGCCAAGAAATTTCAGTACTGAATTTAACGGTTTTGTTTAAGGTTTTGATAGAGTAGATACAGAGAGAATGTTTCCACTTGTGGGGAAGAGCATAACTAGAGGCCATCAATATAAGATAGTCACCAAGAAATCCAATGGGGAATTCAGAAGAAACATCTTTACCCAGAGAGTGGTGAGAATGTGGAACTCGCTGTCACAGGGAGCAGTTGAAGCGAATAGTATAGATGCATTTAAGGGGAGGCTAGACAAGCATATGAGGGAGAAGGGAATAGAGGGTTATGCTGATAGATTTAGATGAGGAAAGACGGGAGGAGGCTCGAGTGGAGCATAAACGCCGGCATGGACTGGTTGGGCCGAATGGCCTGTTTCTGTGCCGTATATCCGATGTAATCCTGTGTTAACAATAGAAGGAACCAAATCAAGCTCAACAACAACAACTTGTATTTATATAGCGCCTTTAATGTCACAAGGCGCTTCACAGGAGTATTATGAGATAAAACATTTGACCATGACCCGCATAAGTAGAAATTAGTGCAGGCTTGGTCAAAGAGGTAGGTTTTAAGGAACATCTTGAAGGAGGAAAGAGAGGTAGAGAGGCGGAGAGGTTTAGGCAGGGAGTTCCAGAGCTTGGGGCCTAGGCAACAGAAGGCACGGCCACTGATGGTTGAATGATTATAATCAGGGATGCGCAAGAGGACAGAATTAGAGGAGCGCAGACATCTCGGGGGGGTTGTGGGGCTGGAGGAGATTACAGAGCTAGGGAGGGGCGAGGCCATGGAGGGATTTGTAAATAAGGATGAGAATTTTGAAATCGAGGCGTTGCTTAACCAGGAGCCAATGTAAGTCAGCGAGCACAGGGGTGATGGGTGAGCGGGACTTAGTGACTCTCAGCCATCAAGTTGAAAATTAAATCAAAGTGTTGACCAAAGTGAGGTTCGGTCAGTGCTAATTAGTAATAAACAAGCAACATTCCTGAATTTTCTTTTTAATTTGCATCACTGTCCTCTTGAGGCTCTTGATCTCCATTTTGGCTCCAACAGTTGAGGGCAGACAGGTCACTGACATCATAGACTGCCCAGAACAAACGCTATTTATGCTTGGCTTCAGGGTATGATTAATTCCCAGATCAACTTTCTCTCATCCAGGAGTATGGCATTCCGTTATGAAGAAACGTATCTTCTCGTGGCACTACGAAGAACTTAGGACCAGCCATCAGAATAAGTAAACTTGGAAGTTGACTGCCAGCCACTATAGGGACACAAGCCCAGGACCAGAGTTATCTGCAGAAGTTATGCACCCAGCCCCACCTAATGGGGGTGTAGCTTCAAACTCCATATGTCTTTATGTGTACAAATTCTTCAATTCAGGTCTGTCAATGGCGATAAGAAGGAAGGAACTTGCATCTATTTATGTGGTATAGATTCAAATTTAGTTACCACGGACAAAAAGGCAGAGTTCTACATAGCCACACCAGTCACGACACTGAAAAACCGTTTCAATCCAGCTCACACAGCGCTGAACAGTCCATTCCAGCAGACAATTACACAAACTAAACAGTATAAGTTTACAAACCAACATCACTAAAACAGATTATCTGGTCATTATCACATTGCTGTTTGTGGGAGCTTGCTGTGCGCAAATTGGCTGCCTACATTACAACAGTGACTACACTTAAAAAGTACTTCATTGGCTGTAAAGCGCTTTGGAACGTCCTGAGGTCGAGAATGGCGCTATTATCAATTTAAGTTATTTCTTTCTTTGTGGGGGTCATGGTGTGGGTCATGGACATCTCATGCCAGTGTAGTGGGGCATACTCCCCTGGAGATTGGACTTGAAAAAGTTGTTAGTGCACACAAGAGGCTTCAGGTAACATTGTGGAGGCTAAAGTTGAACTGGGGGAATTCAATGGTGTTGCTAAGTACAAGGAGAACTTTAGGTTTTACTGATTTACCGTGCATAGTTTTGGTCTCCTTATCCGAGGAAGGACATACTTGGCTCAGAGGCGGTGCAACCAAGGTTCACTCGATTGACCCCTGGGGTGAGAGGGTTGTCCGTTGAGGAGCGATAGAGCAGATTGGGTCTGTACTCTATCGATTATAGAAGAGAGGTGATCGCATTGAAACATACAAGGTTTTGAGGGGGATTGACAGAGTAGATGCTGAGAGGTTGTTTCCCCTGGCTGGAGAGCCTAGAACTAGGGGTCACAGTCTCAGCATTGTGGAAGCAAGTCATCCTCGTTCGAGGGACCACCTATGATGATGATGAAGGGATCAGCCATTTCGGACAGAGATGATGAGGAATTTCTTCACTCAGAGAGTTGTGAATCTTTGGAATTCTCTACCCCCAGAGGGCTGTGGATGCTGAGACATTGAGTATATTCAAGGCTGAGATAGATAGATTTATGGACTCTAGGGGAATTAAGGGATATAGGGATAGTGCAGAAGGTGGAGCTGAGGTCAAAGATCAGCCATGATATTACTGAATGTCGGAGCAGGCTTGAGGAGGCTGTATGGCCTACTCCTGCTCTTATTTCTTATATTCTTTTGACGGTATTTGATAGTGGGCGCCGATGGGCCACGTCAATATGTACTGATCCAGGGGATCGAAAATAGGGTTTGTCTGTGGGGCGCAGATCTGGGTATTATTAATCAAGCAAGATCAGTCTTGATCAGAGACTGTAAACATTGGAAATTTAATTTGGACGAGGTATAACATTTGTTGCTGATAGACTGCGCATGATTCCCCGACGGAGCGGGCGGTCCAATGGGAATCTCTTACCTGTTCTCACTCCAGCAAGTCTGCTTCTCACACACTGCTACCCAAACTGGATGTTTACATCGTTCCACAGACGAGGCCCATTAACAAAGCTCATTTAAAAACTCAAGCTGAGCCACGGCACCAGAAGATCCGAGGTTCAATCCCAGGTCTCTGCTACTTTAATTGATGCCAGCCGAGGTAGCAGTTGAGTATTACAAGAGGCTGCTGGGCTGGGGAAGGGGGGCGGGGAGGGTAAATCAGCCAACGTTCCTGCTACATTGGCTCTTCAGTGGCCCCTGCTTTGAAGGGGTGGGGTGGTGGTGTGGAGAACCAAATAGGGTTTGGTTTTCATGCCCCTAGCATTCCAGTGTCAGCTGTGGCTCAGTGGGTAGCACCCTCACCTCTGAGTCAGAAGGTTGTGGGTTCAAGTCCCAGTCCATAAACTTGAACACATAAATCTAGGCTGACACTCCCAGTGCAGTACTGAAGGAGTGTAGCTCTGTCGGAGGTACCGTCTTTCGGTACCCATCTGCCCATCTGCCCTCTCAGGTGGCCGTAAAAGATCCCATGGCACTATTTCGAAGAAGAGCAGGGGAGTTATCCCCGGGGTCCTGGCCAATATTTATCCCTCAATCAACATAACAAAAACAGAACATCTGGTCATTATCACATTGCTGTTTGTGGGAGCTTGCTGTGCACAAGTTGGCTGCTGCATTTCCCACATTACATCAGTGACTACACTCCAAAAGTACTTCATTGGCTGTAAAGCGCTTTGAGGTGGTCGTGAAAGGCGCTATATAAATGCAAGTCTTGCTTTCCCTTTTCCAAGCTCACACATGGAGCGTGGCCACTTGACACGTGGTGTTAGAGGGCATCTGGCATCCATGCAACTCTACCACAGCAAGAGCCAGCAACTGCAGGAGATAAGGGGAGGAAATTGTGGGACCCTTGGTGAAAATCGTTTACTGTAGTGTCACTTCTAAGCTGTGTATGGTGGTGTGTGGCACTGCGATTATTACAGACACAGCTCACATTTCAGTATTGTATCCACACTGCTTTGGAGGACATTAGAAAACATCACCCTTGTGATAATATATAGATAGATCTGTGTAGATTGATTATAATCTGTACGGAGATTCTGCAAGGCATCGGTAATTATTGTTTCACAGCCTATTCAGGATGTCGCAATCAATTGGAAATTTAATTTGGACAAGATATAAAATATGTAGCGGATAGACCATGCATGATTCTGTGGAAAGATTTTTGTTTTGCTTTAAATCATAATCACCTGTACAAACACCCACTGTGAATAACCTCCTTACAAACATAGAAACATAGAAAATAGGTGCAGGAGTAGGCCATTCGGCCATTCGAGCCTGCACCGCCATTCAATATGATCATGGCTGATCATGCAACTTCAGTACCCCATTCCTGCTTTCTCTCCATACCCCTTGATCCCTTTAGCCATAAGGGCCACATCTAACTCCCTTTTGAATATATGTAACAAACTGGCCTCAACAACTTTCTGTGGTAGAGAATTCCACAGGTTCAAAATTCTCTGAGTGAAGAAGTTTCTCCTCATCTCGGTCCTAAATGGCTTACCCCTTATCCTTAGACTGTGACCCCTGGTTCTGGACTTCCCCAACATCGGGAACATTCTTCCTGCATCTCACCTGTCCAATCCCATCAGAATTTTATATGTTTCGATGAGATCCCCTCTCATCCTTCTCAATCCCAGTGAATATAAGCCTAGGAAAGAGGGTTAGAGGGAGTGGAGCTGGAGGTGCAGTACTCACAAGGCACAGGGTTACAGTTACATAAAATTAGCGAATCAGAAAGCACAATAGGAGTCCAGTCGGCCTATCGTGACTGTGCCGGCTGTTTTGTCGAGCTATCCTATTCAAAAAGGAGTTAGATGTAGTCCTTACTACTAGGGGGGGTCAAGGGGTATGGCGAGAAAGCAGGAATGGGGTACTGAAGTTGCATGTTCAGCCATGAACTCATTGAATGGCGGTGCAGGCTCGAAGGGCCAAATGGCCTACTCCTGCACCTATTTTCTATGTTTCTATCCAATCAGTCCCACTCACCCTGCTCTTTCTCCACAGCCCTGAAAATGTTTCCCCTTAAGTATTTATCCAAAACCCTTTTGTAAGTTAGTATTGATCTGCTTCCACCACCCTTTCAGGCAGTGCATTCCCGACCCTAATAACTCGGCGTGTAAACATTTTCTGGCCTCATTTCCCCTCTGGTTCTTTTGCCAATTATCTTAAATCTGCGTCCTCTGGTTACTGATCCTCCTGCCACTGGAAACAGTTTCTCCCGATCTACTCTATCATACATTTGAGCACCACTAATCAACCTACTAAAGTTGCATGATCAGTCATGATCATATTGAATGGTGGTGCAGGCTCGAAGGGCCAAATGACCTGCTCCTGCATCTATTTTCTATGTTTCCCCTTACCTGTAGGCTTTTGACATAACTTTTGAATGCAATATGGTATAGGTGACACAGGCAAATCTAAAGTGGGGGCAGGTTTATATTCAAATGAAATAGTGGGGGGGGGGGGGGGGCATTGGATGAAGCCATGAGGGGTCTAGACAGAGTAGATCGAGAGAAACTATTCCCATTGGTGGAAGGGTGGAGAACCAGAGAACACAGATTTAAGGTGATTGGCAGAACAACCAAAGACGACATGAGGAAAAACTTTTTTACGCAGCGAGTGGTTAGGATTGGTAATGCGCGGCCTGAAAGAGTGGTGGAGGCAGACTCAATGGTGGCTTTCAAAAGGGAGTTGGATAAGTACCTGAAGGGAAAAAAAATTGCAGGTCTACAGGGAAAGAGCAGGGGGAATGGGACTGGCTGAGGTGCTCTTGCAGAGAGCCGGTACGGGCTCGAGGGGCTGAATGGCTTCCTTCTGTGCTGTAACCATTCTATGATTCTAGTCCCAGCGTAACTGTAGGAAGCCCCTTCCATTATTGGAAGTAAAAGGCGAGCATTTGGAAATATTTCACTTTCCCTGTTCTAAACTGTGTGTGCAGCCGACTGCCTGGGCTAATAATTGTAACTGATTTCCTGCTGCAATTTACTTAAAGTAATGCAATTTTACTAATAGACCCTGTTGTAGTTTTCCTAATACAGTACTGTAGTGCAGTTGTTTTGACTCAATTGATTTTGCTCGGTTTGAACTGCTGCTTTTCTTCCCCGATCAATTTCCCATGTGTATGGTCCAGACTTTTCCCAAGCCATGTCATGTTCTCTTCACATAACTCTCCAGTGTAATAGGCAATACCGAGCAGTTTGTATTCATCTGCCGCACAGTGTAGCATTCTCCATATCCAGAAGCATTCGTGCAGAACTGATAATTCGCTACCTTTTAGGTGCCACAAATACCAACGTTTAACGCTGAAACTAACACAGTTACAGCCTTACCTGCCCAACTTTATATTAATAATGGATAGAAGCTGGGATGTAATACAGTTTTTACTTGGAATTATTGAATCTTACAGCGCAGGAGACCGTTCAGCCCCGTGTCGCTCCCGTGCCGGCTCTTGGAAAGACCTATCTAATTAGCCCCACAGCCCCACTCTTTTTCCACAGCCCTGCAAATTTTTCCTTTTCAAGTGCATATCCAGTTTCCTGTTGAAAGTTACGATTGAGTCTGCTTGCACCGCCCTTTCAGGCCATACATTTCATACACAACAGCGCATTGTGCACAAAACATGTCTTCTCATCTTCTCTCTGGTGCTCTTTTATAGATATGGTGGAGTTCAAGCAATCAGCCATCTGATTGCAGGCACTGAATCCATCCTCTGTGCCGGCTTCCATAAAAGGCCTTTTATCTTATGCAAAGAATTTGGTAATTTAATTAATTTTGACCCGTGCCCGATCGAAGCAGCCACAGGTCATGGTTTCAAAGAGTCACAATATTGTTGTTTTAATATTTAAGGGGGCCGAAATTGCCCCTGTGCACAGGGTCCATTAGCTCCTCCGGCCAGTGCTAACGGATCAATAAGTGATTTGTGCTGGGGGGGGGGGGCAGGTGGTGGCAGCGAGTCGGTCGGAATTGCCCCCAGGATGCCGTGGGCGAAAACGGCTTTGCGCCGCGCCCCGTAGTTGACGCCCCGGGCAACGGTGCACATGGCGACGATGTCATCGCCATGCACGCTGATCCTTTATCGCCCCGCGCCGACCCCCTTTGCGCCCTGTGGGTGAAATTGCCCCCCCCCCACCTCCCCGCCCCGGGAGCGCGGTTGGCACCTGGCAATGCCACCGACAGCTTCACGGGGCGCGAAGCGGTCGGTGGCCGGGGCGCTACAACCTCCCTTAAAGGGGAAAGCCGAGCATCGCAGCCACCATCTTAACTTAATTGTTGGCAGACTCCGGGGTCATCCCGACAGTGTGCCCACTGGATTCGGCCGGGCAGCCCCGCAGCCCCCGCTCTCACAGCGATACAGGAAGCAAAGAGTAGGAGTAAATGGGGACTTTTCGGAATGGCAGGCAGTGACTAGTGGGGTACCGCAAGGTTCTGTGCTGGGGCCCCAGCTGTTTACATTGTACATTAATGATTTAGACGAGGGGATTAAATGTAGTATCTCCAAATTTGCGGATGACACTAAGTTGGGTGGCAGTGTGAGCTGCGAGGAGGATGCTATGAGGCTGCAGAGTGACTTGGATAGGTTAGGTGAGTGGGCAAATGCATGGCAGATGAAGTATAATGTGGATAAATGTGAGGTTATCCACTTTGGTGGTAAAAACAGAGAGATAGACTATTATCTGAATGGTGACAGATTAGGAAAAGGGAGGGTGCAACGAGACCTGGGTGTCATGGTACGTCAGTCATTGAAGGTTGGCATGCAGGTACAGCAGGCGGTTAAGAAAGCAAATGGCATGTTGGCCTTCATAGCGAGGGGATTTGAGTACAGGGGCAGGGAGGTGTTGCTACAATTGTACAGGGCCTTGGTGAGGCCACACATGGAGTATTGTGTACAATTTTGGTCTCCTAACTTGAGGAAGGACATTCTTGCTATTGAGGGAGTGTAGCGAAGGTTCACCAGACTGATTCCCGGGATGGCGGGACTGACCTATCAAGAAAGACTGGATCAACTGGGCTTGTATTCACTGGAGTTCAGAAGAATGAGAGGGGACCTCATAGAAACGTTTAAAATTCTGACGGGGTTAGACAGGTTAGATGCAGGAAGAATGTTCCCAATGTTGGGGAAGTCCAGAACCAGGGGACACAGTCTAAGGATAAGGGGGAAGCCATTTAGGACCGAGATGAGGAGGAATTTCTTCACCCAGAGAGTGGTGAACCTGTGGAATTCTCTACCACAGAAAGTTGTTGAGGCCAATTCACTAAATATATTCAAAAATGAGTTAGATGTAGTCCTTACTACTAGGGGGATCAAGGGGTATGGTGAGAAAGCAGGAATGGGGTACTGAAGTTGCATGTTCAGCCATGAACTCATTGAATGGCGGTGCAGGCTAGAAGGGCCGAATGGCCTACTCCTGCACCTATTTTCTATGTTTCTATGATACATTCCCGCCTCCCTACCGCCCCGAGAGCGCAAGCATCACTTTTTGAAACTTCCAGCGACCAATTCCATAACTCCTGCGTACTGTTGCTGCCGGGTGATAAAAATATCCCATAATTTAAGTTGTGCGCCCCAAACCCAGCACGGGGCAATTTCGCCCCCAAGATCTTTGGATTTTTTTGTCTAGATCACCAGGCGCACTTCAGGAGTGTTCATTCTATTTGTTAGAGTCGATTTTTTTCCCCCCCAATTGGCCTGGGTTTTTATCTGATTTTGGCCTCTCCCAGGAGATCACATGGCTCCGGTTGGGGTGGAGTGTCGAATGTTTCAGTGTAAAGGGGTGTCGCAGTTGTGTGGGGCGAACTGGTTGGGCTGGGTGCTCTTTGCCTTTCCGCCATTGTTCATTGTTAATAGGTTAATATGTAACCTCAGGTTCCTGCTGACTGAGGGCCGGTGCAGACACGTGGTGAAATGACCTCTTCCTGCGCTGTAAATTTCTATGTAAATTCACCAATCTCACGGGCCCTAAGCTCTGGAATTCCCTCCTTAAACCTCTCCGCCTCTCTCAGGAGCAGCACTCAAAGGGAGATCAGTTAGAGAAAGGACTACTAACTCTCCCACTGCATCTCCAGCCCGCACTCCTTTGACTGTGTTCACTGCTGGGAGCATGGGACCTGGCAAATTTACCTATTTACACGAGACTGACTCTGTAGCTCCTGCTTTAAAATGGGATGATTCTATGTGGATAACAACAACAACAACTCGTATTTATATAGTGCCTTTAATGGAGTAAAACGTCCCAAGGTGCTTCACAGGAGCGTCACTGAGCAGCAGGAGATATTGGGCAGATGACCAAAACCTTAGGTTTTAAGGAGCGTCTTAAAGGAGGAAAGAGAAGTAGAGAGGCAGAGAGGTTTAGGGAGGGAGTTCCAGAGCTTAGGGCCTTGGCAGCTGAAGGCACGGCTACCAATGGTGGAGCAATTAAAATCAGGGATGCTCAAGAGGCCGGAATTGGGCGAGGATAGACATCTCGGAGGGGTTGTGGGGCTGGAGGAGATTACAGAGATAGGGAGGGGCGAGGCCTTGGAACGTTTGAAAATAAGGACGAGAATTTTAAAATCAAGGCATTGCCAGACCAGGAGCCAATGTAGGTCAGCGAGCACAGTGCTGATGGGTGAGCGGGACTTGGTGCGAGTTAGGATAGGGACAGCAGAGTTTTGGATGGCCTCAAGTTTACAGAGGGTAGTATGTGGGAGGCCAGCCAGGAGTGCATTGGAATAGTCAAGTCTAGAGGTAACAAAGGCAAGATTTTAAAAATCCTCTCGTAACACAGTGGGTAATAAAAAGACCTGCATTTATATAGCGCTTTTCATGACCACTGGACTTCTCAAAGCGCTTTACAGCCAATTAAGTACTTTTGAAGTGTAATTATTGTAATGTTGGAAACGCGGCAGCCAATTTGCACACAGCAAGCTCCCACAAACAGCAATGTGATAATGACCTGATAATCTGTTTTAGTGATGTTGATTGAGGGATAAATATTGGCCCAAGACACCTGGGGTAACTCCCCTGCTCTTCATCAAAATAGTGCCATGGGATCACTTACGTCCACCTGAGGGGGCACACGGGGCCTCGGTTTAACGTCTCATCCGAAAGGCAGCACCTCCGACAGCGCAGCACTATCTCAGCACTGCATCGGGAGTGTCAGCCTACATTTTGTGCTCAAGTCTCTGGAGTGGGTCTTGAACCCACGACCTTCTGACTCAGAGGCGAGTGTGCTACCCACTGAGCCACAGCTCATTACTGGATGGACCAACCATCTCGTACCGAGCCATACAGGCGAGGACACTTCCAAGTCAAATCTCTGGTCTGTGCTGAGTTACCTAATCCGAACAGGCATGGGTAGTGGTGGGATTAGTATAATTGTCTATTGCACCTCTGGAGAAATTCAACAGGGTTACTTGGCTGCTCATTTCTATCGACTGATTTTTGCTGTAAAGCGTGCATGTGTGGACATTGGGCATGGCCCAACAGTGATGCCGTACATGGTCTGCTATATATGCAGACTATAGATATACTCTCTGTGTAGTCAATGTATAGTTACATAAGATGGAGACTTGTTACCTGATGTACTATCAATAAGGTTTACACTGTGTATATACTATGCTGGCACCACTGGAGGGTGCAACTGGTGGAGACTGGGGTTGCCTGCCCCTGTGGCAGAGGCTGTCCACCAGGGGGCACTGCGGTGGGAGACCTGAGGGTCACCTGCATAGGTGTGCAGGGCCTAGTATAAAAGGCTGCTCACCATGCTTGTGCCTCACTCTGGAGTTACGAATAAAGGACCAAGGTCACTACAGTTTTAGTACAACACATCGCCTCGTGGAGTCATTCATAAGTGCATTGCAGACATAACATGGTCAAATAGCCTGCAGGCACTGAAAATCCAGATTTATGTCTGAAGATTGGTCCCTTGGGTAATGTATCAGAGGGTGTACCTGACACTCACAGAATTGCACACGGCAGGAATAGGCACCTTTGGGCCGGGTGAAGAAAACAATTCAGAAGAGGCGAGAAATTCCTGGCAAGATGGAGCCTGTTACAGCCAGTTTCCTCTCTGTCTCAAAGGGACTGATGAAACCCCTTTAGGTGCGACTTACAGCATCAGCTGCACCAACTTTATGAATTGCAGTTGTCTGCATCCAACGGCAGCTAAGAGAGCCATTGAGAGTTCAACAAAGCAGAAAAAACTGCTACATTCATTCATTCAATGACAACTGCTTTGCAAAGGGTTGGGTACAGGGAATGAAAGCTCGCTCTCAAATCACACACGCACCACTTTTTGTCACAGGTCCTTTGCTAATTAAGATCCATCACAATTCTGGGTCCTGATTTATTAACCAGCCATTGGTAAACAAGAAAAGAACCAATCGGAGATGAGTTAATGCCACACAGTCCATGCCAGCAAGTGAAGGCCAAGTGGCTGAGGTAAATGGAAGCTGTGAAACGGACTTTTGGATGTTCGGAGTGAAAACCATTGTAGACTCCTGAAAGTCGAGCGCTTCATTAGCAATCGCAAATCATTGGTAAAGTCACTCCTTACCGTGACTGGTTATTACATAGAAACATAGAAACATAAAAATATAGAAATTAGGTGCAGGAGTAGGCCATTCGGCCCTTCGAGCCTGCACCACCATTCAATATGATCATAGCTGATCATGCAACTTCAGTACCCCATTCCTGTTTTTGCTCCATACCCCATGATCCCTTTAGCCATAAGGGTCACATCTAACACCCTTTTGAATATATCCAACGAACTGACCTCAACAACGTTCTGTGGGAGAGAATTCCACAGGTTCACAATTCTCTGAGTGAAGAAGTTTCTCCTCATCTCGGTCCTAAATGGCTTACCCCTTATCCTTAGACTGTGACCCCTGGTTCTGGACTTCCCCAACATCGGGAACATTCTTCCTGCATCTAATCTGTCCAATCCCATCAGAATTTTATATGTTTCTATGAGATCCCCTCCCTTCTAAATTCCAGTGAATATAAGCCTAGTCGATCCAGTCTTTCTTCATATGTCAGTGCTGCCATCCCGGGAATCAGTCTGGTGAACCTTCGCTGCACTCCCTCAATAGCAAGAATGTCCTTCCTCAGATTAGGAGACCAAAACTGTACACAATATTCAAGGTGTGGCCTCACCAAGGCCCTGTACAACTGCAGTAAGACTTCCCTGCTCTAAAGATCTGCCACTATCATTTTAATACTGACTATCTTAACATGAAGCTGCAATGGTTCGTAAGGGAAAAAGTTAAAGAAAACAACATATTAACCTTTTTTTAACATGAAGCAACAGATGATCTGAATTACAGATTGGGCACAATGTCGGGACCATGTGTTGGTCACACATACCAGGCTGAAACCAGCTCGGGATGTATTGTTTGCATTTCATTAACTATATAGTGTAAGTTCATGATATAGTATATATGTGCACTTTATTATAACACATGTATAATATATATATATTCTAACCTATTATACTTATATAGTTTTTTTTATTCGTTCCGGGATGTGCACGTCGCTGGCAAGCCCAGCATTTATTGCCCATCCCTCGTTGCCCTCGAGCAGGTGGTGGTGAGCCACCTTCTTGAACCGCTGCAGTCCGTGAGGTGAAGGTACTCCCACAGTGCTGTTAGGGAGGGAGTTCCAGGATTTTGACCCAGCGGCAATGAAGGAACGGCGATATATTTCCAAGTCGGGATGGTGTGTGACTCGGAGGGGAACTTGCAGGTGATGGTGTTCCCATGCGCCTGCTGCCCTTGTCCTTCTAGTGGTAGAGGTCGCGGGTTTGGGAGGTGCTGTCGAAGAAGTCATGGCGAGTTGCTGCAGTGCATCTTATACACAGAACACACTGCAGCCACGGTGCGCCGGTGGTGGAGGGAGTGAATGTTGAAGGTGGTGGATGGAGTGCCAATCAAGCGGGCTGCTTTGTCCTGGATGGTGTCGAGCTTCTCAAGTGTTGTTGGAGCTGCACTCATCCAGGCAAGTGGAGAGTGTTCCATCACACTCCTGACTTGTGCCTTGTAGATGGTGGGAAGGCTTTGGGGAGTCAGGAGGTGAATCACTCACCGCAGAATACCCAGCCCTTAATATAGCAGAATGTCCCTAGGCACCTCACAAGCGGACAGAAATTTGGATGTGTGCATAATATTTTGTGAGTAGCATATAGTATATAACATTACATATTAATACATAGTATATAATGCACAAGTATAATTATCTGGTGTACAGTGCTATGTAGAGTGTTTAATATTCTATATGATATACAGTGCATAATTTTTTTGCAGCATATCCCATCCACTATCCTAATACAGGAGGGGCATTTGCCTTGCCAGGATCCCGTGCAATGGATCGGTTTGCTCCTACACTTTGCTGGATGATATAATACTATCTGCTTAATCTGCTGTTAAATTCACACATGTGCGATGGTGAAATGGCAGGTTTGCAACAGGCAATTTAAAAATAGTTGACGAAATAATCAGGGATACTATACAGAATATCATACCATATATTGAGCACTGTACACCATATCATTATACTTATACATTGCATACTATGTGTTATGTATGCAACCCTAGGCAACCTGTATCATACCGCCACCAGAAGGCATACCTGTTGGATGCTGGGATCCCTTGGGAGCACTGTATATAAGCAGGCCTCCCATGCTGTACCAACACTCTGGAGTTTAATTAAAGGAGCTAAGGTCACACTTACTCATTGTCTACAGTACTCAGTTGCATTACTTTATTATGAGCTTAACACGGTGTAATACACCACATGTTACACGCCCACATATTATACACTGTTATGAACATGTCCACTGCATAGACGTCCTTTCACTGTGTCCGCAGTGATCCCCTCACTGGCTCGAGCCCTGTGCAATTGTACAGATCTAACGCCACTCTTGCATGAATTCATTATAGCGAATGAAAGCGTGTAATAATGTGTAGTCTAATATATAAGAGTGTATCTTCCAAGTCCTTCTCCACAACAAGGTAATTGGCTCAGAATGAGCACGGATCAGGGGCACAGTCCCTATGGTTTTTCCAATCTGTGTTTGCAATGGGTCAGTTACCTCACTATGGGTGAGCACTTGGGAAATACACCTTACACTGCTGGAAACAAATAAACTGATTTAACTAATTAAAAGCAGAGCATGCTGGCAATACTCAGCAAGTCAGGCAGCATCTGTGGAGAGAGAAAGTTTTTTTTAATTTTTAAAAATTTTTTATTTTATTATTTATTCGTTGCCAATCTTTCCAATTCTTTGTCAGATCATCTTGTCAGATTACAAACACCAGAGGGCACCTTGCACACATCAAGGATCACTCTGCGCCAGTGCTCTTAGCCAAAAGGCCTAGAGCCACTGCACCGTTCCTGGAAGTACTGCAATACCAGGTTCGTGCCATGGAGGTGGGTGTGTGGAGGTGGATGGGTCAAGCCACCCCACCCACCTCCAAAAAGCATAGGAGAACCACCTTCCTGATCCAGGGAGAACCACTTTCTGGTCATGGTTACTCCCCTGTCAGGTCAGTTACGCATGATCTTAGCCAAAAGGCCGAGAGATAGAAACAGAGTTAAAACGTTTCAGGTCGGTGACCTTTCGTCAGAACTGGAAAGAGTTAGAGATACAGCAGGTTATAAGCAGGGGCAGAGACAGGGAGAGTGGGGAGGGGAGGAAAGAACAAAAGGGAAGGTCTGTGATAGGGTGGAAGGCAGGAGAGATTAAGAGATAAAAGGTATGACGGTGCCAGGGAAAAGGAGATGGTAATGGGACAAGTAAAGACACAAAAGATGTGTCTCGATAGGGTGTGAATGGGAATGGCAGGATCTTCAACAGCAGCCATCCAACAAAATGGGGGCAAAGGTTATGATCTGAAATTGTTGAACTCGATGTTACGTCTGGAAGGCGGTAAAGTGCCTAATCAAAAGAGGGGGTGCTGTTTCTGATTTAACTGTAGTTCTAATAAAATGATGGTAGCTTCAGCTCCTCTGTACCGGCAAATGTCGTTACCTATTCTACGTCAAGTCGATCATGCTCATTGTGCCCGCTGCTGTTTGTGGGGCACTGCTGCACGCAGGTTGGCTCCCACCGCTGGCTACAGAACAACGGCCATCAACAACTTGTATTTATATAGCGCCTTTAACGTAGTGAAACATCCCAAGGCCTTTCACAGGAGTATTACGAGATAAAAAATTTGATACCGAGCCGCAGAAGGAGAAATTAGGCAGGGCTTGGTCAAAGAGGTATGTTTGAAGGAGCGTTGTGTCGGAGGAAAGAGAGGCGGAGAGGTTTAGGGAGAGAGTTCCAGAGCTTGGAGCCCAGGCATCAGAAGGCACGGCCGCCAATGGTTGAACGATTTATAATCAGGGATGCTCAAGAGGGCAGAATTAGAGGAGCGCAGACATCTCGAGGGATGAGGGCTGGAGGAGATTGCAGAGATAGGGAGGGGCGAGGCCATGGAGGGATTTGAAAACAGTTTGGTTAAAGCAGTAATTCAGTCTCGGGTGGGCCTGCTGACATTCGCAACCACTTGAGGTTTTGCTCTCAAAGTCTATGACACCACGATTGAATTAGTGAGAGAAAACCACAAAATGCACAGATCAGTGTTTGACAGGGAAAAGGGACGAGGGACTTCAGCTACGTGGATAGACTGGAGAAGCTGGGGTTGTTCTCCTTAGAGCAGAGAAGGTTGAGAGGAGATTTGATCGAAGTGTTCAAAATCATGAGGGGTCTAGACAGAGAGAAACTGTCCAAATTGTTCGAGAACTGGAGGACACAGATTTAAGGTGATTGGCAGAAGGTGACATGTGGAAAAACTTTTATTACGCAGCGAGTGGTTAGGATCTGGAATGCACTGCCCGAGAGGGTGGTGGAGGCAGATTCAATCGTGGCTTTCAAAAGGGGATTAGATAAGTACCTGAAGGAAAAAAAATTGCAGGGCTCCGGGGCAAGGGCGGGGATTGGAACTTGCTGAAGCGTTCTTGCAGAGAACCGGCACTGATTCAACAGGCCAAATGGACTCTTTCTTTGCTGTAACCATTCAATTCTATGAAAAATCTGGTGAAAACACCCACCTTAAACGTAAAGAGATAACTTGCATTTTATCACAGCCTCAGGATATTCCTAAGCACTTTACTGTTGTGTATGTAATAACTCGATAGACTGAATACTGTAAACTAACACAGGTACAAACCTGGCTCTGCTTTATTAGGGCCCAAAGTGATTACATTACATGATGGCTTGCCTTTTATATCTGGGCCGCACACCGGAGCCCAATGATCTCTGACAGTGGCGCCACCTGGTGGCCAGTAACCCCAAGCATACACACATGACATTTACAACCAATGGATTTCCTTTGGAAGTGCAGTGGCTGTTGTTTTCCAGGCAAAGACGGTAGCTAATTTGCATACAGCAAGGTTCCGTGCAGAGCAAGGTCCTACATGCAACAAATGAATGGCCAGACAACATGTTTGATGTTGGTTTTGGTTGAGAGAGGTCCGTTGGCCATGACACGAAGGAGAGAAATTTGTGTCATTTGCGCATCCTGTTCACGGGGCTCAAGCGACCTTGCGACTGGGCGTGGCGCTACTAATGATTTCCGCTGAATTCGGCAAAAGTTTAGCGGCGGCGGTAACCCGTAGCGCCCCACTCTGCTGCACCGGCGAGCCTGACATCATCACCGTACGTAGCACCCAGTTAGCGCCCGGACCTTAAATTGGATGTGGCCCCGGGAAGCTGTACCGGGCGATAACAGCGACAGCTTCAAGGGATGTGTACCAGGTGGTCGGTCAGTCGCGAGGCGAATGTTAAAGGGAAGGCGGGCTGCTGTTTGTAAAAAAAAAAGCCGGTTTTCTTGTGCGTTCCTGTTGCCGCAATGGATGCTGGATCCATGCCGCAATCGGTCAGCCCGGCACTCTGCTTGAGAGCCGGGCTGTTGGCACGGCAACCCCGCTCCCCGGTGGTCCAGGTAGGAACCTTTCGTTAATGCAGAGTATGCAGCTTGGGGCCGTCCCTATAATTCAGGGAGGAGCCCCTCCTATGCGGCGACCGTACGCGGCCCAGTGCGTAGCACTGTTGGGTCGTGCGCTGCGCTCCCGAGTCATGCGCCCTGCTACCGCCTCAGAAAGGAAGTGGCGCGCTTGATTTAGCGCTCCACTTCCTTTCGGGGACAGTGACCCCAATTTCTCGCGAGAGGCGAGACTTCTGTGCCTGGCGCAAAGTCTCGCGCCTCGCCTCGCGAGTGTTACCGCCCCCAAAGGGGACGCACCCGAATTTTTAGCCCGAGGAGAACTCCCTGCTCTTCTTCGAATCTTTTACATCCATCTGACAAGCCGTGATTTAACCTGTCATCCAAAAGAAAGCACCTCTAACGATGCAGCTCTCCCTCAGTAATGTAATGAAGTGTTAGTCGAGGACATGTGCTTAAACCCGGGGCTTGAACCCACAACAACAACAACAACAGCAACTTATAGACTGCGTTTAACGTAGTGAAACATCCCAAGGCGCTTCACAGGAGTGGTGTGAGATAAAAATGTGACACCGCGTAAGTAGAAATTAGCGCAGGTGACCGAAAGCTTGAAGGTCAAAGAGGTAGGTTTTAGGGAGCATCTTGAAGGAGGAAAGAGAGGTAGAGAGGCGTCGAGGTTTAGGCAGGGAGTTCCAGAGCTTGGTACCGAGGCAACAGAAGGCACGGCCACCGATGGTTAAGTGATTATAATCAGAGATGCTCAAGAGGGCAGAATTAGAGGGGGGGCTGTGGGGCTGGAGGAGATTACAGAGATAGGGAGGGATTTGAAAATAAGGATGAGGATTTTGAAATTGAGGTGTTGCTTAACCGGAAGTCAATGTTGGTCAGCGAGCACAGGGGTGATGGGGGAGCGGGACTTGGTGCGAGTTAGGACACGGGCAGCTGAGTTTTGGATCACCTCTAGTTTACACAGGGTAGATTGTGCTGGAATAGTCAAGTCTAGAGGCAACAAAGGCACAGCTTGCATTTGTATAGCACATTTATATCGTGCCTTTAATGTAGTAAAACGTTCCAAGGTGCTTCACAGGAGTGTAATCAGACAAAAATTGATATCGAGCCAAAGGAGGAGACATTAGAACAGGTTACAATCACCTGGTCAAGGATGTAGGTTATAAGCAGCGTCCTAAAGGAGGTGACAACCTTTTAACTCAGAAGCAAGTGGGCTACTTACTTGAGCTAAAATCTATCGTTCCTACTTCAGATTCTGATCGACCCATTGTGCATTTCCAGCATGGTCTGTTTTATTTCAGATGACCAGCACGGACAGTATTTCTTTTTTAAAAAATCTCAATTAAATTACTGCCTTCTCACTCACTGCCAGCTACCCATTATCCTGCATGTAATTGACTGTGTACTGAGGTAACTCATTCCTTCACAAACTACCTTGACAGCTTCATTAGAAACAATGCTGTTTGAACAGGGCACCTTATTTTCAACGGCTGTTTGTTTAGTCTCACTCTGATAAGAGGAGATCCGCGTCCCGCAAAGTCTCATTGAAACCAAAGCCATAGCGATTGGCTGGATTCAGGTATTCGCCCTTTGTGTCCCTCACAGGCTGACCAGCTGGGGTTAGAGTTGCCATGGAGTCTCCAGGAAGGAGAGAATAATCTCCAGGACAACCGCTGTGAGCAGCCCAGGAGAAAAATCATACGGACATTAAACAAAATTGTGGGGTTTTTCCATATTCTTTCAACACTTTCATTCGTTAGTTATAATAGTATTGGAGATGTGGGGGATAAAATGGTTGTTTTACTAACAGTCAAGATTAATCCAATGGGTAACAAAGAGCCTAATCCCTTTCCAATTGGCCGTGGGAAGACAGTTCGCTGGGAGGATGGACCAATGGTGGGATTGTGGGCACGGAGTGGTTTGAGGGAGATATTGCGTGCAGTTTTGGTTTCCATATTTATGAAAGGATATACTCCTTGGAGGCAGTTCAGAGAAGGTTCACTAGGTTGATTCCGGGGATAAGGGGGTTGACTTATGAGGAAAGGTTGAGTAGGTTGGGCCTCTACTCATTGGAATTCAGAAGAATGAGAGGTGATCTTATCGAAATGTATAGGATTATGAGGGGGCTTGACAAGGTGGATGCAGAGAGGATGTTTCCACTGGTGGGGGAGACTAGAACTAGAGGGCATGATCTTAGAATAAGGGGCCACCAATTTAAAACAGAGATGAGAAGAAATTTCTTCTCTCAGAGGGTTGCTAATCTGCGGAATTCGCTGCCTCAGAGAGCTGTGGAAGCTGGGACACTGAATAAATTTAAGACAGAAATAGACAGTTTCTTAAACGATAAGGGGATAAGGGGTTATGGGGAGCGGGCGGGAAGTGGAGCTGAGTCCATGATCAGATCAGCCATGATCTTATTGAATGGTGGAGCAGGCTCGAGGGGCCATATGGCCTACTCCTGTTCCTATTTCTTATGTTCTTATGTCATGTGATGAAACCTCCAGGAATACCCCCAAGCACAGTTGGCAACCCTTGCTGAGGTACATCCAGTACCCGGAATTGTAGCCGTTAGGCCTCAGAGTGCAAGTTCAGTAGTTTCTTACGTTACAACAGTGGCTACACTTGTAAAGTACTTCATTGGTTGTAAAGCGCTTTGGAACATCCTGAGGTCATAAAAGGCGCCATGTAAATGCAAGACTTTATTTTCTTGCTTTTAGTAGGTTAAGCAATGTCTCGATTTCAAAATTCTCATCTTTATTTTCAAATTCTTCCATGGCCTCGCCCCCTCCCTATCTGTGTAATCTTGTCCAGCCCCACAACCCCCCGAGATGTCTGCATTCCTTTAATTCTGCCCTCTTGAGCATCCCTGATTATTATCACTCAACCGTCAGTGGCTGTGCCTTCTGTTGCCTGGGCCTTAAGCTCTGGAACTCCCTGCCTAAACCTCTCCACCTCTCTACCTCTCTTTCTTCCTTCAAGATGCTCCTTAAATCCTCCCTCATTTGACCAAGCTTTTTTGTCACCTGCCCTAATTTCTACTTATGCGGCTCGGTGTCAAATTTTTAATCTCATAATACTCCTTTGAAGCACCTTGGGATATTAAAAGCGCTATATAAATACAAGTTGTTGTTGTAGTAAAATAATTACAGGCAACTCCATAGCTACAGCAAATATGATTTCCTGGACATACAAGCTTACCAAGTGGTGTAGATGAATGGAGGCTTATGACCTTTATTATTACCTTTATTATCAGTGTTGTTTTTTTTTAAATGTAAAAATCTGCTGCTGTTGGCCTTATTGCAGATCCCTTGCTTCAAGTGTAGCACAAATCGCTGATGGTGATGAATCTGTTTTGGGTATTCATCGCAGGTATCCTGCTTCTGTTCATTTCCGGGATATGGGCATTGCTGGCGAGGCCACGTTTATTGCTCGATTGTAGCGATTGTGCAACTGAGTGGTTTGCTGGGCATTATTCAGCCACATAATGCGGAAGGGTCACGTGTCGGCCAGACCACAGGTCGGAGTATCAGGCTCTCTTCTCTGAAGGACATTAGTGAACCAGTTGAATTTTTATGGCAGCTTTCATGGTCAATGTGTCTGGTGCTGACCTGCAACTTGCCGAATTTGCCAGGCATAGTAGCTTTTGTGCCTCGAGTTGTGCTAGTTTAGCAGTTTACTATGTTACAATAGTGGCTACACTTCTAAAGTACTTAATTGGTTGTAAAGTGCTTTGGGACATCCTGAGGTCATATAAGTGCTTTATATAAATGCAATATGAGTATGACATGCAAGTTTACCAAGGGATACAGATGAAGGTGGCATGTCCAAATGGCCTATGACCTTTATTAGTACCATAATCATACCCTTCTCATCTATTCTCAACTGACAGTGACCACATAGCCAGTGTCTTTGTATTACAACAACAACCTGCACTTACATAGCACCTGGGACATAGTAAAATGTCCCAAGGCACTTCACAGGAGTGATTTTCAAACAAAATTTAACACCGAGCCACATATTAGAACAGGTGAAAAGAGGTAGGTTTTAAGGAGCGTCTTAAGGGAGGAGAGAGGGGTAGGGAGACAGAGAGGTTTAGGGAGAGAGAGGTTTCGGCAGGGAATTCCAGAACTTAGGGCCCAGGCCACTGAAGGCACAGCCACCAATGGTGGAGCGGAGAAAATCGGGGATGCTCACGAGGCCAGAATTGGAGGAGCGCAGAGATCTCGGGGGGGGGGGGGGGGGGGGTTGTAAACCTGGAGGAGGTTAGAGATAGGGAGGTGCGAAGCCATGGAGGGATTTGAAGAAGAGGATGAGAATTTTGAAATCGAGGCGTTGCCGGACCGTGAGCCAATGTAAGTCAGCAAGCACAGGGGCGATGGGTGAGTGGGACTTGGTGCTTGTTATGATATAGGCAGCAGGATTTTGGATGAATTTAAGTGTATGGAGGGTGCAAGGTAGAAGGTCAGTCAGGAGAGCATTGGAATAAAAACAGAGAATGCTAGAAATCTCAGCAGGTCAGGCAGCATCTGTGGAGAGAAAAACAGAGTTAACGTTTCAGGTCAATGACCCTTTGTCAGAAGTGCCGAATGTTTGAAAATAGCAGATTCTTAAGCACTGAAAGGGGGAGGGGAAGAAAGAACAAAAGGGAAGGTTTGTGATAGGTTGGAAGGCAGGAGAGATTAGAGAGACAAAAGGGATGATGGGCTGAATTGAAATGGTAATGATAGAGGTTAGAAAAAGGTTAATCTGGATAGGGTGTGAATGGCATAGTAATGACCAGCTGCCATTGTAGACAAAGAGAAAAAATAGAGCAGAAAGAAGAAAAAAAATATAAGATGGGATAGGGGGAGGGCCGGGGGGGGAATGGGAAAGGGAGTCAAAGATGGGCAGAGGTCATGCTCTGAAATTGTTGAACTCGATGTTGAGTCCCGAAGGCTGTAAAGTGCCTAAACAAAAGATGAGGTGCTGTTCCTCGAGCTTGCGTTGAGCTTCATTGGAACAGTGGAGGAGACCGAGGATGGCGATATCAGAATGGGAGTGGAGTGGAGAATTAAAGTGACAGGCGACCGAGAGCTCAGGATCAAACTTACGGATGGAACGGAGGTGTTCACAAAGCGGTCACCCAATCTACGTTTGGTCTCCCCAATGTAGAGGAGACCACATCGTGAGCAGCGAATACAGTATACTAAATTGAAAAAAGTACAAGTAAATCGCTGTTTCACCTGGAAGGAGTATTTGGGGCCCTGGATAGTGAGAAGGGAGGAGGTAAAAGGGCAGGTGTTGCACCCAGGGGAGAGGGTGCTGGGGGTGACTGCGGAATGGACCAGGGTATCGTGGAGAGAGCGGTCCCTTCGGAACGCTGAGAGGAGAGGGGAGGGGAAGATGTGATTGGTGGTGGGATCACGCTGGAGGTGGCGGAAATGGCGGAGTATGATCCGTTGAACGTGGAGGCTGGTGGGGTGAAAGGTGAGGACAAGGGGAACCCTGTCGTGGTTCTGAGAGGTGGGGAGAAGGGGTGAGAGTAGAGGTGCGGGAAATAGAACGGACACGGTCAAGGGCCATGTTAACCAGGGCGGAAGGGAATCCTCAGTTGAGGAAAAAGGAAGACATGTCAGAGGCACTAGTATGAATGGTGGCATCGCCAGAGCAGACGCAACGGAGGTATCCCATAAGGACACCATTACATTCTCCCAGTTTCTCCGGCTCCGTCACATCTGCTCTGATGATGCCACCTTCCACATTATTGCCTCTGACATGTCTTCCTTTTCCTTCAACCGAGGGTTCCCCTCTGCCGTGGTTAACATGGACCTCGACCGTGTCTGTTTTATTTCCTGTACCTCTACTCTCACCCCTTCCCCTCCCTCTCAGAACCACGACGGAGTTCCCCTTGTCCTCACCTTTCACCCCATCAGCCTCCATGGATCATCCTCCGCCATTTCCAGTTTGATCCCACCACCAATCACATCTGTTCCCTCCCCTCCCAGCGTTCCAAAGGGACTGTTCCCTCCGCGACACCCTGGTCCATTCCGCAGTCACCCCCAGCAACCCTCTTCCCTTCCCACGGCACCTTCCCGTGCAGGCGCAGGAGATTCAACACCTGCCCTTTTACCTCCTCCCTTCCCACTACCCAGGGCCCCAAATACTCCTTCCAGATGAAACAGCGATTTACTTGCACTTCTTTCAATTTAGTATACTGTATTTGCTGCTCACGATGTGGTCTCCTCTACACTGGGGAGACCAAGCGTAGATTGGGTGACCGCTTTGCTGAACACCTCTGCTCAGTCCGCAAGCGTGACCCTGAACTTTTGGTCGCCTGTCACTTTAACTCTCCACTCCACTCACACTCTGAACCTCTCCATCCTCAGCCTCCTACACTGTTCCAATGAAGCTCAACGCAAGCTCGAGGAACAGCACTTCATCTTTTGTTTAGGCACTTTACAGCCTTCTGGACTCAACATCGAGTTCAACAATTTCAGAGGGTAACCTCTGGCCATCTTTGGCTCCCTTTCCCTCCCCCCCCCCCCCCCCCACCCCATCTTATGTTTTTTTTTCTTCTTTCTTCTCTTTTTTTCTCTTTGTCTATAATGGCAGCTGGTCATTACCAAGCTATTCACACCCTATCCAGATTAATCTTTTTCTAACCTCTATCATCATCATTTCAATTCGATCCCTTTTGTCTCTCTAATCTCTCCTGCCTTCCACCCTATCACAGACCTTCCCTTTTGTTCTTTCTTCCCCTCCCCCTTTCAGTGCTTAAGAATCTGCTATTTTCAAACATTCGGCAGTTCTGACGAAGGGTCGTCGACCCGAAACGTTAACTCTGTTTTTCTCTCCACAGATGCTACCTGACCCGCTGAGATTTCCAGCGTTCTCTGTTTTTATTTCAGATCCCAGCATTCGCAGTATTTTGCTTTTGTAAGAGCATTGGAATCGTCGCGTCCAGAGCTAACAAAGGCGTGGATGAGAGATCAGCACGATGTCTCAGTTTGTACAGTGCGATCTCACTTCCCTTGACCCTTTGATCATAAGAGAAAAATAAAGTTAAATCCTGACTGACTCATGTACTGGGACTGCACAGATTAAGTTTATCTCATCATTTAGTCCTGATCAATAACCTAATAATTATGCTTAAATCCTACATTGACAAATGGGCCAATTTTATACTTAGGCAACGTTTTGTCGTATACACATGGGCAGACTTTATATTGAATAAAAGATTAATCTGTGTAAAGCTGCATGAAGCTTCCATCACCCCATTAAAGATGTCAATTGCAGGCATAGATCTCCTTTAATAATGCGATGAGGCATTTGAGGAACCGTGTTGAGTCTACATTTTTGCTCGAAACGGCTGCAGCCAGTTAGAAATAATAAGTGAACAAGCAAGGTATGTGTCTTCCTTGGACATTGCCCTTCTCACCCACTGCACCATCAACAAGGACACATTATTCCCAATGCAACATTATTGTCTTAGACAGCTACATCCACTGTATACACCCATTGGGCAACAAAGGAGACAGACACAAGTCCCCATTCGCTACCTAGCCAGACAGGCAATGAACGGAGGCCCGGGGGTGCATGGAGCAGCAAGTCCGACCCCTAGTTCTGGATTCTCCAGCCAGGAGAAACAACCTCTCAGCATCCACCCTGTCAAGCCCTCTAAGAATTTTATGCATTTCAATGAGATCATCTCTCATTCTCCTAAACTCCAGAGAATAGAGGCCCATTCTACTCAATTTCTCCTCATAAGAACATAAGAACTAGGAAAAGGAGTAGGCCATTCGGCCCCTCAAGCCTGCTCCGCCATTCAGTAAGATCATGGCTGATCTTTGACCTCAACTCCACCTTCCTGCACTATAGAAACATAGAAACATAGAAAATAGGTGTAGGAGTAGGCCATTCGGCCCTTCGAGCCTGCACCGCCATTCAATGAGTTCATGGCTGAATATGCAATTCAGTACCCCATTCCTGCTTTCTCGCCATACCTCTTGATCCCCCTAGTAGTAAGGACTACATCTAACTCCTTTTTGAATATATTTAGTGAATTGGCCTCAACAACTTTCTGTGGTAGAGAATTCCACAGGTTCACCACTCTCTGGGTGAAGAAGTTTCTCCTCATCTTGGTCCTAAATGGCTTACCCCTTATCCTTAGACTGTGACCCCTGGTTCTGGACTTCCCCAACATTGGGAACATTCTTCCTGCATCCAACCTGTCTAAACCCATCAGAATTTTAAACGTTTCTATGAGATCCCCTCTCATTCTTCTGAACTCCAGTGAATCCAAGCCCAGTTGATCCAGTCTTTCTTGATATGTCAGTCCCGCCATCCTGGGAATCAATCTGGTGAACCTTCGCTGCACTCCCTCAATAGCAAGAATGTCCTTCCTCAAGTTAGGAGATCAAAACTGTACACAATACTCCAGGTGTGGCCTCACCAAGGCCCTGTACAATTGCAGTAAGACCTCCCTGCCCCTGTACTCAAATCCCCTCGCTATGAAGGCCAACATGCCATTTGCTTTCTTAACCGCCTGCCGTACCTGCATGCCAACCTTCAATGACTGATGTACCATGACACCCAGGTCTCGTTGCACCTCCCCTTTTCCTAATCCCCATATCCCTTGATTCCCTTAAAATCCAAAAATCTATCGATCTCTGACTTGAATGTACTCAGCGACTGGACATTCACAGCCCTCTGGGGTAGAGAATTCCAAAGATTCACAACCCTTTAAGTGAAGAAATTTCTCATCTCAGTCCTAAATGGCCGACCCCTTATTCTGAGACTGTGACCGCCCCCCCCCACTCCAGCTCTAGATTCCCCAGCCAGGGGAAACATCCTCCCGGCATTTATCCCCGTCAAGCCCTGTAAGAATTTTATATGTTTCAATTAGATCATCAGCTTGCATGGCAGTGATGGTTCTCCTCCCATCAAGACCTAACAAAGGTCTATCAACCTGTGAGGCGGGGCAGGATGTACAAGAATTGTATACTGCGCCATTGGTCCAGGAGATACCTGCCCTGCCACTCGGGCTCCGACCTGAACTATTGCCAGTGCTGCCTGCAGCTGCCAGCTCAAGTATTTCCCATTCTCAGTGGGTAGCACCCTCGCCTCTGAGTCAGAAGGTTGTGGGTTCGAGTCCCACTTCAGGGACTTTGAGCACAAAAAAAAAATCTAGGCTGACACACCCAGTGCAGTGCTGAGGGAGCGCTGCACTGTCAGAGGTGCCGTCTTTTGGATGAGACGTTAAACCGAGGCCCTGTCTGCTCGCTCAAGTGGACATAAAAGATCCCATGGCACTATTTTGAAGAGGAGCAGGGGAAGGAGTTATCCCCGGTGTACTGTCCAATGTTTATCCCTTAATCAACATGACAAAAAAAAACAGATTATCTGGTCATTATCACATTGCTGTGTGTGGGAGCTTGCTGTGCGCAAATTGGCTGCCGCGTTTCCCACATTACAACAGTGACTACACTTCAAAAGTACTTCATTGGCTGTAAAGCGCTTTGAAACGTCGTGAAAGGCACGTTATGAATGCAAATCTTTCTCTTTCATCCTTACTCCAACGTTGCTGCTTCTCATTCAGATAAACACAATGTATGAACAGGCAGTGGAATAGTTGCTATGACTTGCAAATAATTAACTCATTGTCAACGCTGCTGTCTTAGGACTAAGTGAGAGGAAAGTTTCCATTTAGTCCTTCCATAGTGCAGTGTTCTCTGAAGGAGGCAATATTCCAGCTGATATCCTCTCTGTCACCCAGCCTCTGCTGATTCCCTGGAGTTATTAGTATTCATACAGCATTGATAACAGCAAATGTATTACATGCATGAGGAGATTATGCAACTAATACATGTGTCATTAAGCTTATTCGACGTGTTTCAGTGGTTGGCTTATGGGCAAAACGCACCTTCCTATGAAATATGCCTGACAGCTGCTTAATTAAAACGTACTCAGATGGAAAAGCTGTTTGGCAGAGAGTAGGGTGCAGGATCCATGACTTGAATTGGCAGTGCCAATAGCCCGAATCTTCTATTGAAAGACTAAACTTCAACAGAATTTGGAATTAAAAGAAATACTGTTAAATTAGTGTGAAAAGAATGAAAGACAGGCTTTGCATTTGTACGGGGCCTTATCACAGCTCTCAGCCATCTCGCACACAATGGATTACTTTGAAGGCCTGTGACTCTTCTGTGGCGTATCTCTTCCTTGGATACTTTGACCAGAAGTTAAGACAATGATTATCTTTCTTGCTTGAGCAGGTGAGTGGGTAGCCCATGTTTCCAATAAATAAACTTTGTGAACATACTTTCCAGTTGGATGGTAGTCGGCAGCAGGAACTCTGGATGGTTATTCCCTCACCAACTCAGGGGTATTGATGCCAATTGCAAACACCTGGGAGTCCCTGGCCAGAGACCGCCCTAAGTGGAGGAAGAGCATCCAGGAGGGCGCTGAGCACCTCGGGTCTCAATGCCGAGAGCATGCAGAAACCAAGCGCAGACAGTGGAAAAAGCGTCCAGCAAACCAGTCCCACCCATCCCTTCCCTCAACGACTATCTGTCCCACCTGTGACAGAGTCTGTGGTTCTCGTATTGGGCTGTTCAGCCACCAAAGAACTCACTTCAGGAGTGGAAGCAAGTCTTCCTCGATTCCGAGGGACTGCCTATGACTGTATCCCAACTGCTGTCCTAGCTCAGTTCAGTTGGCTTAGGGCGGACTGGAGGTCGAAACTGGGACCTTCCAGTCTGTTTGGTGAAGCTCTTTGCTTCCCTCCTCCGCCATTGATTGGGATGCAGCTCCTCATAGAATCATAGATTGGTTACAGCATGGATGAAGGACATCTTGGTGGGATCCTGAGGACCAAGGTGAGATTTTTTTTAAGGGCACCAATGCTGATGGAATAGATGACAGCTGAAGTTGAGATGACAGAAACAATCGGTCAGTGGTGAGAGTGGTTGCTCCAAGGAGATGACAGTGGATAGAGAGTTTACTCCAAACACTCCCAAACTGCATAAAGCTCAAAAGTGTATTCCAAATCCAGCTTCTAACACTGGAAAGTGAACAGCTGTGAAATGGTACCTTTTATACCACACTTGCAGCTGTCACCTATTCAGAGCACGTCAGCTATTCCCACTCCCCTTTAGGGCAAACTTCTGTCCATCACAATGATGCGGCCCTGAGCCTGGCCGACTTTCTAGCCTCAGGGTCATTTAAGCCTCTGCCCCGGATTCCACCAAAATATTGATGGGCGTACCCTCTGGGAACTGGAATAGCACAGCAGCTATCAATCTTAGATTTTCCATTGCGTTTTCTGTCATCCTCTCCTGAAGGGACCGATTTTTGGAGGGCTCGGATGGTGGGGGGGGGGGGGGGCACGGATAGGGGGGGTGGCACGGATGGGGGGAGTGGCATGGATGGGGGGGATTGTGGTTCTCTGGCCCTCGTACTTTGCAAGCTCTCTATGTGGCAAGTCCAGGTAGTGAGTGCGAGTGGGCTATTAATTAATGTCCACACATACACACTGTCTTCACCAGTTGTATAATATCTGCTCACGCACTCTCCAGATGGATTCTCTAGCTGCCGATCAGGAGCATAAAGCATGAATGATTTAATTCCTTCCCGAGCAGATGGGCTGACACCCGCCATTGTTGCTTCATTGGCCGAGGACAGCTAACACAATACGGACCAAGGACTGAACCTGGGGTCTTGCTGCCCTGTATGGCTCAGTCCCAAAGTATTTGTCCTAAAGCCATCTGGAGAGCTGCCCTTGTTCCCCTTTACAGTCTACACACAGGGCTGGATTTTGCCGGCGCTCAGAGGGCGGGTCCGCTGTCACAATCCAAAAGATTGACAGCGGGGTGGGATTCCACTCTGAACCCACTTCCGTGTCAGTTTCCCAAGTGCTGGGTCTGTTGGCGCTTTACAGACCCGACACGAAGTGGCGGGTGAGCCAATTGAAGTAGGTAAGAGGGTGTTTATAAAGGTACTTAAACAGCATTTTACCATCTACTTAGCAGAGTTCCAGCTTTTTGACAACTTTCACGGCACTCGCGGATCATGTCAGGTCAGTAGGTCGGGTTTTCAATAACTCTCCACTGCTCTGAATAGGTGACAGCTGCAAAGGTATAAAAGCTACCATTTCACAGCTGTTCACTTTCCACTGTTAGAAGCTGGAGCCTTCGGGATTTGGTATACACCTTTGAGCTTTATGCAGTTTGGAAGTGTTTGGAGTAAATTCTCTATCCAGTGTCACTTCCTTGGAGCAGACTCTCTCACCATTGACAGATCACTCCTGTCATCTCAAGTTCAGCTGCCATCTATTCCATCAGCATCGGTGCCCTTGAAAAAAATCTCACCTTGGTCCTCAGAATCCCACCACGATCAGCCCCAACACCAGCAGCACCAGGCACACCAGCAGCACCAACAAAACAATACCACCCTTCTCCGCAATCACCTGATGCTGGAAAGGACACAGGGCATCAGCACCCAACCACATTGCTGCCCAAGAGGCCAGGCCTCACCATGGCCAGATTTACTTCACTTGACGTTGTACACCCTGGCTGCCACATGATGCGCCAGGTTGGCACCACCCCACACCAGCACCTTAAAGCATCCCTGCAATGCCCAAGCCATTCCTTTGACACTCATCACCATTGTGGGAGTACCTTTATGTCTCACCATTCACTGCAACTCACTAAGCCACTTCCAAAGATGCACACAGATCTGTCCAAGAAGTCAAAGTGTTGAAAATAAAGATTTCAATCTTTCAAACCACATTAACAGAAACTTTACATGAACATTGGCGAAAAGACGCAAGTGCCTACCCTTGTGCGTTGTTAGCTAGTCTGATTGGACAAGGATGCGGGTGAGTGTCCTAATGCCTAGTGAGATGGGGAAGTGATAATGTAGATAGAGAGGGATAGGTGGAGGCGCAAGTTAAGTTGGCGTGAGTAAGGATGTGCAGGAGTAGGGTAGGGAAGGCAGAGTGATGGGGATGTGATGAGTGTCACAGCAGGATGAGGTTGAGTGTGGCTTTGCAGTAATGTTTCGTGATCCACTGAGATCATTGAAAGGTTTGTGCCACTGCAGCCAGATCCACCTGACGACATCCCTGCTTGTGCCCTCCTGTACAATGTGCAACCAGGCTGCATTGATGTCATGGAGAGGTCTCTTCTGCCCATTGGAAGGGAAGAGAAGCTCCATGCGTACTGTGACTCCCTCCATAAGCATCTAGAAGGAGTCGTGGGAGAAGTTGGGTGCAGTTGTGCACCTCTGTAACGTGTTTGATAGCGCTGGCAGCACCTCAATGCTGTCGAACACTGACAGCACAACTGTCAAAAAAAACATAGCCCGTGGTCACTTTAAGGAAACCAGCTGATGACGCATTGTCAATTGACATCACCAGACCCACTTCCTTTTAATTGGCCAGGAACCTCGCAGGGCGGGCTTAACAAACCCCATCAACAGAAAATTCTTGACACAGAACGGGATGGCGCCCGGGAGCGGGGTGTGGCAGTCCGCCACTTAACTCGGCCACACCAGACCCACCTCGGTAGGCAAAATCCAGGACATAATGAGATCTCCATCACTAACAATGGCCTGTTTCCTTAATGTGCTAGATAGTAGATGGTCATCGAGCATCTAAAAAACTAGCACTAAACTTTGTGTCAGTAACGCAACGGGGTCGAAATTGGTTTTGGCCCTTTTCGAGGCGGTGTCACTGCCCGAGTGCTGATTTTAGTGCTGGGCGTTAGGTGCAGCCTCAAATTGCTAACTTCAGTTTTAACTCAAAAAGATGAGAGAGCAGCGCTAAAAAGTGGCATTGCACCCTCATCCTCTGAAGCTCAGGAGGCCGAATGAATTTCACAACAGGGAGCTGCCGCCATGCTGGGAAAAAAACGGGAAGAAAAGGGGGGAAAAAATAACTAAAACTTCTCTGATCCACACACACACTTTCCCACTCTTAAAACTAATGAAAATATGCAGAAGTAAATAGAGAAAAACCTACTTTCCTTTCTGGGCAATTCTGCCCGAGAACCGATTTTTAACCACCACTTTTTTCAGGCTGTGCAACAGCCGTATAAAGCAAATGTCGTGACAGAGGCGTCAAATAGGCGTGGTACGCTGGATGACGTCACCACGCCGGGAGCGTTGGCCGGTGCAGCGTTCCCTCTTGGCACCTCTGCCAAAGAGCCGACTCAATTTCAGCCGGCAGTAACGGGCGGCGTCCACAACCCAATTTCTACCCCAATGAACCTTCCACACCAAGTTTCCACATTACAACAGTGCCTGCACTTCAAAAGTACTTTATTGGCTGTGAAGCGCTGTGGGACTTCCTGAGCAATGTTCGCACTAAGCTGTATGCGTGACCGCGCGATCACCTGCACGTTCCCGCTCACTGGCTCTTACATTGTAGATACCGCGCATGCCCAGAAATGTTAATGGGCCGCGCATTGGAGGTAGGCAGGCCGCGTGGGAGGCCGCGCAGCTTATGGGGGTGGCGGGGCGGGGACATTGGTCCTTTGATAGTGAAAGGCGCTATATAAATGCAAGTCTTTCTTTCAAGTTAGTGAGCGCTTCGAGAAGTCTCATCCAGCAACCGGTTAAACAAAATGCAAGGCAGCATTCGTGACATACATGAATGTCAACTTTTTAACTTTTTATTTATTCGTTTGCGGAATGTGGGCATCGCTGGCAAGGCCGGCATTTATTGCCCATCCCGAATTGTCCTCGAGAAGGTGGTGATGAGCCGCCTTCTTGAACGGCTGCAATCTGTGTGGTGAAGGTACTCCCACAGTGCTGACTTTGTACCAGTGGTTTGGTACAACTGAATTTAGAGGGGCAGTTAAAAATCAAGCAAATTGCTGTGGGTCTGGAGTCACATATAGGCCAGACCCGGGCAGATTTCCTTCCCTAAAGGAAATTAGTGAACCAGATGGGTGTTTCTGACAATCCAGTAGTTTCATGGTCATTGTTACTGATACTAGCTTTTTAATTCCAGATTTATTTAATTAACTGCCCCTTACATTTGAACGCTTTATTGACCAAAATACAAAAGTACTGCCTGACCTGCTGAGTTTTTGCCAGCATCTTCTGTTTTTATTCTAAAAATAAAACGTGTTGTTGGCACAATGTGTGCAACCATAACTGATTGGTGGCTGGAAAATAACAACAAGCTGGAAGGATGAAAAGAGTGGGAAATGAGGTCAGAGAAACCAATAACATGGGGTTGGTGGGACTTCCTGAGAAAGAGCGAGTTAGGGTAGGAATTGTACAGTCTGAAATACAACATTCGAGTTTAATAGGGGGCATTTTGCGGGGTTGATAATCTGCACAAGATTCTGGGATATATTTATTTGTATATTTTCAAATGTGATTTTCCTTTCATAGAATCTCCTTGTGTCACAGCTGTGCACTGGCAGAGGATGCCTATGAGGTTTCTTCCCAGCCTCTGTTCGGCCCATTTTATAGGTGTCTCTTAGAAAATGAGAAAGAGACCCACACAACAACAACAACAACTTGTATCTATATAGCGCCCTTAAAGTTGTAAAACGTCCCAAGGCGCTTCACAGAAGTATCATGAGAAAACAACTTTGACACCGAGCCACATAAGGAGAAATTAGGGCAGATGACCAAAAGCTTGGTTAAAGAGGTAGGTTTTAAGGAGCGTCTTAATGGAGGAAAGAGAGGTAGAGAGGCGGAGAGGTTTAGGCAGGGAGTTCCAGAGCTTGGGGCCTAGGCAACAGAAGGCACGGCCACCGATGGTTGAGCGATTATAATCAGGGATGCTCAAGAGGGCAGAATTAGAGGAGCACAGACAGATTGTACGGCTGAAGGAGATTCCAGAGATAGGGAGGGTCGAGGCCACGGAGCGATTTTAAAACGATAAGAAGTTTAAAATCGAGGCGTTGCTTAACCAGGAATGCAACTCAAGGTCTGCAAATTCAAGCAGTGGAGTTTTATAACCCTTTCTGCCCATGAGGCACATCTGTGTGTCAAACATCGTTTTTCGGTTCAGTTGTCCCCTATCCTCGGTCTGCCTAGCTTTGATTGGTGAAATGGCAAGTGGCACAAACGACGGATGCCCCTGCAGCTGGTAGCGAGGAGGAATTCGAGACTGCACAGGCTCAACTCTCCCCTTGTGACTTTCCCTTTTGCTTGCAGGGGCTCAAGGCAACATTTACTATGCACTTGCCCCTCTCATTGATTTTAGCTCAAGTAAGGATCACATTTGCTCTTGCCCTTCACTCAATGGCTCGAAGGGTGAGTGTTTGAGTGACTTTAGCTGCTTTAATATTGGGTTAAGTGCCGTGCTGCTGCTGCTAGGATCCAACGCAGGTGTCCAGTGCTGTTGGCAACAACTCAGAATAAACCTACCACCTTCACTAAGACTGGCAACCAGACAGACCTGGTTTCCTTTGAATCGGTTCTTCCTGGCTGGTGCCCTTAGCAAATCCGGAAGCACATGCAAATGTGCGCCCAATATAACAGCAGCTTTTCAGTGTCCGTCAGTGGCTCAGTGGGTATCCTTATGAAAGGATGCACTTGCTTTGGAGGCAGTTCAGAGCAGGTTCACTAGGTTGATTCCGGGGATGAGGGAGTTGACTTATGAGGAAAGGTTGAGTAGGTTGGGCCGCTACTCATTGGAATTCAGAAGAATGAGAGGTGATCTTATCGAAACGTATAAGATTATGAGGGGGCTTGACAAGGTGGATGCAGAGAGGATGTTTCCACTGGTGGGGGAGACTAGAACGAGAGGGCATGATCTTAGAATAAGGGGCCGCCCATTTAAAACAGAGATGAGGAGAAATTTCTTCTCTGAGGGTTGTGAATCTGTGGAATTCGCTGCCTCAGCGAGCTGTAGAAGCTGGGACATTAAATAAATTTAAGACAGAAATAGACAGTTTCTTAAACAATAAGGGGTTATGGGGAGCGGGCAGGGAAGTGGAACTGAGTCCATGATCAGATCAGTCATGATCTTATTGAATGGCGGAGCAGGTTCGAGGGGCCATATGGCCTACTCCTGCTCCTATTTCTTATGTTCTTATGTCTGAGTCAGAAGGTTGTGGGTTCAAGTCCCACTCCAGAGACTCGAGCACAAAAATCCAGGCTGTCGCTCCAGTGCAGTACTGAGGGAGTGCTGCACTGGCAGAGGTGCCGTCTTTTGAATGAGACAATAAACCGAAGCCCTGTCCCCCCTGTCAGGTGGACGTAAAAGAACCCATGGCACTATTTCGAAGAAGAGCAGGGAAATTATCCCCTGTGTCCCGGCCAATATTTATCCCTCAATCAATATCACCAAAACAGACTCTCTGGTCAACAACTGTGGCATTTCCCATATTACAACAGTGACTATGCTTCAAAAAGTACTTCATTGGCTGTAAAATGCTTTAGGATGCCCGGTGGTCGTGAAAGGCGCTATATAAATGCAAGTCTTTTCAGTATCAACCCTTGATGCTACCTCAACTTTGAGAGTTTTACATGATTCACAAACTACACACCTCTACCATAGGGCTTATGATGCGGGCCTCAGCATTACTATGCCGCCCCGACCTGTGTGAGAACACCATCGCAGGTCGGGGCTATAAATAGAGCTGGAGCGCCGGGCCCTGGAACATGGTGGGCAAAGGTGCAGCGAATGAGGGTACGGGGCCCAGAAGATCCGAGGGCCCAGGGGCAGCACGGGCCCAGCCCACACTGCGAATATGTGTGCACACTAGGTCCGTGCAGCAGAGCAGATCTCCACTTGTCCTGGTTAATCCTTGCCACTGGATAAAGGCCTAGCTCTGTCGAGCCCGTGTGGTGGCTGATGTGCAATGGTCACCACACATTAAAAAAAATCCACGCACAGGCATCTTCCACCCCCTCAACTGGAATCCAGGACTGGAATATCAGGTCCTTCAGTGAAACACCTGTGAACTCCCGTGGAAGCAAGTCATCCTCGTTCGCGGGACCGCCTATGATGATGATGATGGGGACAGTTGAACACCTGCCGCACAAGACATGTGATAATGTACGTCTTTCACACAAAGGGTGGTAAAATCTGAAACTCGATTCACCCAAAAGGCTGTGCATGCTAGGGAGCAATTGGAGCTTTCAAAACTGAAATCGCTAGATTTGTGTATAGAAGCAGGAAGGTCTTGCTGCAGTTGTACAGGGCCTTGGTGAGACCACACCTTGAGTATTGTGTGCAGTTTTGGTCTCCTAATCTGAGGAAGGACGTGCTTGCTATTGAGGGAGTGCAGCGAAGGTTCACCAGACTAATTCCCAGGATGGCAGGCCTGACATATGAAGAAAGACTGGATCGGCTAGGCTTATACTCACTGGAATTTAGAAAAATGAGAGGGGATCTCATAGAAACGTATAAAATTATGACGGGACTGGACAGGTTAGATGTGGGAAGAATGTTCCCGATGTTGGAGAAGTCCAGAACCAGGGGTCACAGTCTAAGGATAAGGGGTAAGCCATCTAGGACCAAGATGAGGAGAAACTTTTTCACCCAGAGAGTGGTGAACCTGTGGAATTCTCTATCACAGAAAGTTGTTGAGGCCAATTCATTAGATATATTCAAGAAGGAATTAGATGTGGCCCTTATGGGTAAAGGGATCAAGGGGTATGGCGAGAAAGCAGGAATGGGGTACTGAGGTTGCATGATCAGCCATGATCATATTGAATGGCAGTGCAGGCTCGAAGGGCCGAATAGCCTACTCCTGCACCTATATTCTATGTTTCTATGTAAAGGTCTCAAAAGATGTGGAGCAAAGGAGGGTAAACAGTGTTGAGGTACAGATCAGCCATGATCTAACTGAATGGCGTTTCATAGTGAAATTCTACAATTACGTTTGCCTTTTCCTCCAATGCCACTCAGAGATTTTAGCATTGAGGGGCCAGTTTGTAAAGGGATCATCCCTTAAACGATTGATCGCCATCAATGAGCTTGCAGTTTCATGCTCTCGAGCAACCATCATCATCATAGGCAGTCCCTCGGAATCGAGGAAGACTTGCTTCCACTCTAAAAATGAGACCTTAGGTGGCTGAACAGTCCAATATGAGAGACAGAGTCTCTGTCACAGGTGGGACAGACAGTCGTTGAGGGAAAGGGAGGGCGGGACAGGTTTGCCGCACGCTCTTTCCGCTGCCTGCGCTTGTTTTCTGCATGCTCTCGGCGACGAGACGCGCGGTGCTCAGCGCCCTCCCGGATGCACTTCCTCCACTTAGGGCGGTCTTTGGCCAGGGACTCCCACGTGCAACAGTGCGCGACTGACTGGCTACTCAGAAATGGCCCACGTTGGGCTGCTATCAAAACACCAAAGACACAATGGATTTCCTCGGTCTGCATTGATCCACTGCAAAAATGAGATGGCGTGCTACTTTCGGGCTGGATCTGTCCTGTCGGAGGGTGGGCACCTAACCTGGTACCAGAACTTAGTGCCATTCTGTGACTGCCCACACGTAGCTCAATGACAGCCGCCTGGGATGAACCACCTCATAGTTTCCCCTCCCTCTTTAAAGTGAGCAGCTCTAGTGATTGTGGCAATGGGGCCGTCCACGACGGACAGTGACTGTGCTCCTCGGGAACTCGCCGGGACAGCCCGGGGACAACAGGCAAAAGGAAGAAAACCATGCAAATGAGTCGGGCTGCAAAATAAAGATGGTGGCGTTTGATATAAATGACATCGGATATATGGCACAGAAACAGGCCATTCAGCCCAACCAGTCCACGCCAGTGTTTATGCTCCACTCGAGCCTCCTCCTGTCTTTCCTCATCTAAATCTATCAGCATAACCCTCTATTCCCTTCTCCCTCATATACTTGTCTAGCCTCCCCTTAAATGCATCTATGCTAGCCGCTTCAATCACTCCCTGTGGTAGTGAGTTCCACATTCTCACCACTCTCTGGGTAAAGAAGTTTCTTCTGAATTCCCTATTGGATTTCTTGGTGACTATCTCATATTGATGGCCTCTAGTTATGCTCTTCCCCACAAGTGGAAACATTCTCTCCGTATCCACTCTATCAAAATCTTTCATAATTTTAAAGACCTCTATTAGGTCACCCCTCAGCCTTCTGTTTTCAAGAGAAAAGAGACCCAGTCTTTCATCCTTTCCTGATGTGTACACCCTCGCATTTCTGGTATCATCCTTGTAAATCTTCTGTGCACCCTCTTCAGTGCCTCTATATTCTTTTTATAATATGGCGACCAGAACATTACGCAGTACTCCAAGTGTGGTCTAACCAAGGTTCGATACAGGTTAAGCATAACTTCCTTAATTTTCAATTCTATTGAATATATTTAAGGTGGAGATACACAGATTTTTGAATGATAAGGGAGTCGAGGGTTATGGGGAGCGGGCAGGGAAGTGGATTTGAGGCCAAGATCCGATTGGCCATGATCTTATTGAATAGCGGAGCAGGCTCAATGGGGCCAAATGGCCGGCTCCTGCTTCTATTTCTTATGTTCTTATGTTCTTATACCTCTAGAAATAAACCAGGCAGAGCTTTAATATAACCTAATAAGGCTGTAATATAAATGAAACAGAAGCATCATGACATGAACGAGCCAGTACTGTAATATAAATAAGGCAGATGTACTGCAATTTAAATGAGCCAAGACTGTAATCTAAAGGAGGGCTGGCCTGTAGCTAACTGGGATGTAATCTAAACAAGACAGGATTGTAATATAAATGAGGCAGAGGGCTGTAATATAATCATCATCATCATCATAGGCAGTCCCTCAAAATCGAGGCAGACTTGCTTCCACTCTAAAAGTGAGTTCTCAGGTGACCGTACAGTCCAATACAGGAATTACAGTCTCTGTCACAGGTGGGACAGACAATGGTTGAAGGAAAGGGTGGGTGGAGAGTCTGGTTTGCCGCACGCTCCTCCCGTTGCCTGCGCTTGATCTCTGCATGCTCTCGGCGACGAGGCTCGAGGTGCTCAGCGCCCTCCCGGATGCTCTTCCTCCACTTAGGGCAGTCTTGGGCCAGGGACTCCCAGGTGTCGGTGGGGATGTTGCACTTAATCAAGGCGGCTTTGAAGGTGTCCTTTAAACATTTCCTCTGCCCACCTGGGCCTCGCTTGCCGTGTAGGAGTTCCAATTTGAGCACTTGCTTTGGGAGTCTCGTGTCAGGCATGCGAACAATGTGGCCCGCCCAACGGAGTTGGTCGAGTGTGGTCAGTGCTTCGAGGCTGGGGATGTTGGCCTGATCATAAAAGGAAGTGGTGGGACTGTAATTTAAACAAGGTCGGCGTATAATGTACAAGAGGTAGGGCCGAAAAAGTAAATAAGACCAACTCTAATATTAAGGTTAATAGGGGCTGTAATGTAAACACGAGTGGGAGTATCAATGATACAAGGTGGAAGTGCTGTAACATCCATGGGGTCGGGTGAAATACAAATGAGACTGCACTGCAATAGAACCAAGGGCGGAGTACGAGGTCATTTTGTTACATAAATGAGGCTGTTTCATAATACACATGTAATACACATGTAATACACATGACAACATTCTGTAATATGAGATATGGCTGCAATATAAGAACATAAGAAGAACATAAGAAATAGGAGCAGGAGTAGGCCCCATGGCTCGTCGAGCCTGTTCTGCCATTCAATAAGATCATGGCTGATCATCGACCTCAACTCCACTTTCCCGCCCGATCTCCACATTCATTGGCTCCAAAAATCTATCGATCACAGCCTTGAATATATTCAGAGACTCAGCTTCCACAGCCCTTTGGGGCAGAGAATCCCAAAGATTCACAACCCTCTGAGTGAAGAAATTCCTCCTCATTTTAGTCTTAAATGGCCGACCCCTTATCCTGAGACCGTGTCCGTTTAGTTCGAGACTCTCCAGTCTGGGGAAACAACCTCTCAGCATCTATCCTGTCAATCCCCTTCAGAATCTTGTGTGTTTCAATGAGATCACCTCTCATTCTTCTAGACTCCAGAATAAATGAGACAATGTTGTAACATACACAAGTCCATCCTGTAATACAAATGAGAATAGATTGCAATATAAGCCAGGCTGGGCTACAATGTAACCAAGGTTGGATTGTAATATAAATGAGACAGGGCTGTAATATAAATGATGTTGGTCTGGAAGCTAAGTGAAGCTGGGCTGTGATAGTAATGTGGCAGTGCTGTTGTTGTCAGCAGAAGAGCTATCTCAGGAAGCGGGTTTCTGAGGCTCCAACAGAGGGAGCAGTCCCAGTAAACACCAGCTAGCAGCATGTGCCCACCCATGTTGCCCTCTACAGACCTTCCTCCAACATCAGGGAACTTCTGCAGCCAAAAAACTGTGATCCTGGCCAGCCCCTCATCTTCAGGTACACATAACTTCCAGCAGACAGTCACTGGACACCAATTAGAAGTGGGGACACTGGCTCGTTTACCACCCACCCCTGCCCCCCCCCCCCCATCCCCACCTTTCTCTGGCACAGTGATGGTCCAGTCAGGTGCAGCATCTCTCCTGCCACCTCACCCAAGACCAATAGTGACAATGTACACTCTGCGCAGCGCCACGCTGTGTATATACCCCCTGAGCCATCGTGAAGCTGCTCAATTTCCAGCCATATTATACGCACACTGCTTAAATACAATACAGAATCAAAATTTGCTTCATCTCTTAATTATTCCAATCACGAAGGAGACTGCTGTAACTCGATGGCCATCTCAGCAATTGTGAGTTCCACACTCCCCTTCACACAACAACAACTTGTATTTATATAGCGCCTTTAACGTAGTGAAAGGTCCCAAGGCACTTCACAGGAGTATTATGGGACAAAAAATTTGACACCGAGCCACATAAGGAGCAATTAGCGCAGGTGAAAGGAGGTGGGTTTTAAGAAACGGCTTGAAGGAGGAAAGAGAGGTAGAGAGGCGGAGAGGTTTAGGCAGGAAGTTCCAGAGCTTGGGGCCTAGGCAACAGAAGGCACGGCCACCAATGGTTGAGCGATTATAATCAGGGATGCTTAAGAGGGTAGCATTACAGGAGTGCAGACATCTCGAGGGGTTGTGATTAAAGAGATAGGGAGGGGCGAGGCCATGGAGGGATTTGAAAACAATGATGAGAATTTTGAAATTGAGGCGTTGCTTAAGCGGGAGCCAATGTAAGTTAGCGAGCACAGGGGGTGATGAGTGAGCAGGACTTGGTGCGAGTTTGGACACGAGCAGCCGAGTTTTGGATCACCTCTAGTTTTCGTAGGATAGAATGTGGGAGGCCAGCCAGGAGTGCGTTGGAATAGTCAAGTCTAGAGGTAACAAAGGCATGAATAAGGGTTTCAGCAGCGGATGAGCTGAGGCAAGTGTGGAGACCGGCGATGTTACGGAGGTGGAACTAGGCGGTCTGAATTATGCTGCGGATATGTGGTCGAAAGCTCATTTGAGGGTCAAATATGTCACCAAGGTTGCGAACCGTCTGGCTCAGCCTCAGACAGAAGTTGGGGAGAGGGATGGAGTCGGTGGGCAGGGAACAGAGTTTGTGGGGGGGACCGAAAACAATGGCTTCAGTCTTCCCAATATTCAATTGCAGAAAATTTCTGCTCATCCAGAACTGGTTGTCGGAAAAGCAGTTTGACAACTTAGAGAGCGTGGCAGGGTCAAGAGAAGTGGTAGTGAGGTAGAGCAAGATGTCATCAGCGTATATGTGGAAACTGATGCTGTGTTTCCGGACGATGTCGCCAAGGGGCAGCATGTAGATGGGAAATAGGAGGGGGCCAAGGATAGACCCTTGGGGGACATCACAGGTAACGATGCGGGAGTGGGAAGGGAAGCCGTTGCAGGTGCTTCTCTGACTATGATTAGATCGCTAACAACAACAACTTATATTTACATAACGCCTTTAACGTAGTGAAACATCCCAAGGCACCAAGGAATATTATGTGATAACAAATTTGACACCGAGCCACTTTTGTAGAAATTAGCGCAGGTGACCAAAAGCTTGGTCAAAGAGGTAGTTTTTAAGGAGTGTCTAGAAGGAGGAAAGAGAGGCGGAGAGAATAAACATATATCAGCATCATCATCTGTGTAAGAATGTCAGAGGTATATCGAGGTTAGGGAGGATTAAGCTCGTGTATCACTCCCGATGAAAGAGCTGTCACTCCAGACAGTTTCGTAACCGATAAGGGAATAAGGGGTTATGGGGAGCGGGCAGGGAAGTGGAGCTGAGTCCATGATTGTATTAAATGGCGGAGCAGGCCCGAGGTGCCATACGGCCTGCCCCTGCTCCTATTTCTTATTAGATGTGTGTGTGGTGACCACCAGGACCCGGTGTGGTCGGTCTGACTAATTGAGAGTTTGCACTGAGAAGCGGGACTGAAACCTTTGTCCATCTGTTGATGTTTCAGACGAGTGCCGTCCTGTGCTCCGGAGGCTGCGTTCTGCTGGCTGCCAGCGCTCTGCTGGCGATCGTTACGGTCTTCCTGCCGAGCGGGCTGTGTGAGAAGAGGATCTGCACGCTGGCCGGCTACATGCAGACAACGGCGGGTGAGTGGACTGACTGCTGTACTTCTCTCTCTCTCTCTCTCTCTCTCTCTTGTGTTGTCCGGTGGTGACGTTACCATGGGAGCGCTGCGTGGGATTTTACAAATCAGTAATTGAACATGTGGGGGAATGGAATAGGATTTATGATGCCCACAAGGTTGGATGTTAATTGCAGTGCATGTGATGTCCCACCAGCAGTTAGCATCAAGACTTCAGGCTAAATAAGCCAGTCCATGTGATATTAATTGATGTCCTGTGTAGGCTTGTAATGAAAATATATGTTGGGAGTACAATGGATCAAGATTCTCAGGCAGCACGCCCACAATTTCCCAACTGAGGCACTAAACGGGCACAAAACTGGCCCTACATTGCTCTAAGTTAATATATTTCGTTCTCATCAATTATCTGGCTCCTCCCCCAAACCCCCGAGAGCATCGATTCCTTGCTGGAATACAGTTCCACTGGAACGCATCCAAGTGCTGGTTGTTCATTCCCATGTCTCAATAGTGTCAGGAAGCTGTTCAACTATGGCGGTCATCATAGGGGTAGGGTGGCATGGCGGTTCTGTTACTGGACGAGTAATCCAGAGGTCTGGACTCATGATCCAGAGACATGAGTTCAAATCCCACCATGGCAGCTGGGGAAAATGAAATTCAGTTAATTAAATAACTCTGGAAGAAAAAATGCTCATATCAGTAATGGTGACCATGTAACTACCGGATTGTCGTAAAAACCCAACTGGTTCACTGATGTCCTTTAGGGCTGGAAATCTGTCACCCTTACCTGGTCTGGCCTATATGTGACTCCAGACCCACAGCAATGTTTTTTGACTCTTAACTGCCCTCTGACATGGCACAGCAAGCCCCCTCTTCAAGGCAGCAGCTCACCACCACCTTCTCGAGGGCAATTAGAGATGGCCAATAAATGCTGCTCTTCCCGGCGATGTCTACATCCTGTGAATGAATAATAAAAATTATAGCTTTCCCAATCCTTTCCTCTCCCAATATCCATGCCTACCCTTCCCGCAGGAATCACGAAGAGCAATCAGGAGTGAGAAGCCTGGCTAATTTTCACCGTGCCCACCTAGAGGCAGTGAGGCCAACAGTAGCCCCCTTGCTACGGCCTTGATCGAGATCACCTAACCCGGCACAGACCAGGGATCAAACCTGGGACCTTTACTCGTCTGTGTTGCTCAACTATAACAACAACTTGCATTTGTATAGCGCCTTTAACGCAGCAAAATGTCCCAAGAGCGTTATCAATAAAAACATTGACACCGAGCCACAAAAGGAAATATTAGGACAGATGACCAAAAGCTTGGTCAAAGAACTAGGTTTTAAGGAGCTTCTTAAAGGAGAGAGAGGCAGAGCATGTTAGGCAGGGAATTCCGGAGCTTCGGGCCTCGTGGAGCAATTAAAATGGGGGAAGGGAAAAAAGCCAGAATTGCAGCGCAGTGATCTTGAAGGCTTGTAGGGCTGGAGGAGGTTACAGAGAAAGGGAGGTGCGAGGGCCATGGAGGGATTTGAAAGCAAGGATGAGGATTTTCGAATTGAGGCGTTGTCAGACCGGGAGCGAGCGTAGGTGAGTGAGCGCAGGGTCGATGGGTGAACGAGATTCAATGTGACACCAGCAAAGCTGAAAACAATAATGTTTTGGGCGGGGGGGGTGGTGAGGGGGAGCGGGAGGACTGTGGCAGTCAGACACAAGTTCCGATACTGCCATACCTGTTCACTATTTCAGCCACGTTGTCACCGGGTGGCGCATGGCCGATACCTGCGGGTCATCCCCGGCTCCGCTCACGTTCCTGCGATAAAGTGATTGTGGTGGAGGCCTGAGATTAAGGGATTGAAATTGGGTGCACTTGTGCCTCCCGTTAGAGCGCCAACGCCTTTGCGACCAGGCGCGGCGCTGACATCAACTCCCGCCATATTGGGCGGGGGTTTAGCAGCGGCGCTGCGGCGTTGCGCTCCGAACTCCTGCGCCCGGAGACCGTGACGTCATCGCCGCGCGCATCGCCCCCCCCCCCCCCCCCTTAGCGCTTCGGACCCAAAATTCTCTTCCTCCCCCTCTGGCAGCGCCCGCCGAAAATGCCGACAGCCCCAGGAGGCGCGGATCGGGCGGCCGGCTGTTACCGGGGTGATGATTAAAGGCGGGATAAGTCAAAACAAAATGTACCTTTATCGGTGCCATTTTCTTTGCGGGTTCCTACCCCGATCGATCAGCCCAGTACCCTGTCTGAGTGCTGGGCTGCTCGCGCGGGGTGCCCCCTCTCCCTTGGTGGTCCAGGCAGGTCTGTTTTAAGCTGCAGAGGCTGCAGCGGTGGGCATTTCCCTTTAAGAGAGCGAAGGACCCTTTGAACCCGGCAGCGCTGTACGGCCCAGTGTGCAGCAATGCTGAGCTTTCCGCCCCGCCCGCGTTCTCTTTAGCGCTCCCAGACGGCATGCTTGATTTAGCACTCCAATTCCTTCCTGGAACGCTGAAGCCAATTTTTTTTGAGAGCGGGGAAACATTACGTCGGGTGCTAAGTTTCCCGGCTTTCAAAAGTTACCACCCCCCCCCCAAAAAAGATAATTAATTTCTCCCCCCACCCCCCCCAAGTCTTCGGCCAGTTGATCAGATTGGTGATGAATGGCGTGCGGCAGGCAAAAGGGGGACAGGGAAGAGGAGAAATTGTTAAATGAATATGGTTGTAAAGGTTGGGGCTGTCTGTGCAGTTTTTAAGATGATAGTTCTCCTAATTATCCAATGAACGTGGAAAAAAATTAATGAGCTCCAAGCTGAGTGTGAATGATAAAGTAGGTTAGATGGTAGCTGGAAAGATTTTTCAATTTTATGATTAATGCTTTCATCAGTCAGCCACCATCAAGCTTGGCTCGGTGATGGGGTGTACTAATAATCAGCACCACAGGGGGAGGATGGACTATCTAGACTGCATTCCTATCTGAGGTGCGTTAAGCAGGGAGGCTGCAGTGTCTCTCCAGTGAGGCTGAAGGAGAGGAGAGCCACAATGGGGCATTGAGAATGCCCGAGAACAGCTCTGGGCCTGTGCTCATGACTGCAGGCATCAGACCAGGTAAACACAAAAATACTGGATTAAAAAAAACTTAAGGGGGAAATTTATCCAAGGATCCTGATAAAAATAAAGTGATCCATTTGTCTGGATGAGTGCAGTTCCAACAACACTCAAGAAGCTCGACACCATCCAGGACACAGCAGCCCGCTTGATTGGCACCCCATCCACCACCTTCAACATTCACTCCCTCCACCACCGGCACACCGTGGCTGCAGTGTGTACCATCCACAAGACGCACTGCAGAAACTCACCAAGGCTTCTTTGGCAGCACCAACCAGACCCACGACCTCTACCACCTAGAAGGACAAGGGCAGCAGGCGCATGGGAACACCACCACCTCCACGTTCCCCTCCAAGTCACACATCATCCTGACTTAGAAATATATCGGCCGTTCCTTCATCGTCGCTGGGTCAAAATCCTGGAACTCCCTCCCCAACAGCACTGTGGGAGTACCTTCACCACACGGACTGCAGCGGTTCAAGAAGGCAACTCACCACCACCTTCTCAAGGGGCAATTAGGGATGGGCAATAAATGCCGGCCTTGCTAGCGACGCCCACATCCCATGAATGAATTTAAAAAAAATAAAGCACCCCAGTGACATAACACAATAAGTGCACACTATCTCACCGAAGATACACTTCCTTAACAAGCCCGCAGGTTCAACTAACTTAACATGGTCTTTTGTACATTTGCAACTTGTCTGGAACTCTCCAGGCATAATTGTGGGATATTCTGGTTGGTTGGCACAGCTCTTGTTAGAACCTTGAAAACTTCTTTCTCCTGCAGATCATTTTTATTTATTCTTTCACCCATGTATTTTAGTAAGATATTTTCTCCAGATGGCTTATCCTAGCTCTTCCCTTGGCTCATCATTCAAGATTCCCTGCCTAACTTAATGAACAGGTCTGTTGTGTTGGCCTTGACCTGCGTGACCTTTGAACGCACCATCAGCATGTCATATGACTGGCAGGCACAGACTCATCCCACCGCCCAATCCACCCCCAAAATGTTCCTTCCTCGACAGAAAATTCTAAATGTAGGTGTGTAGATTAACATCTAGAGAAAGGGTGAATATGGGGCGGGGGGGGTGGGGGGTGCAGGATAAGAATTCCTCTCATTACTATGTGTAGGTACAGCTATAATATATTAAAAATCTTATATCTACACATACTTATGGTCTGAAAAACCTTACTTCTCTCTGTCACACTTTCACATCAACCTTTCCATTATAAATTCTTATGTCCACATTTATAATGAAAACTGCGTTTCCCACATTGCAACAGACACTACACTCCAAAAGTACTTAATTGGCTGTAAAGTGCTTTGAGGCGTCCTGTCGTCGTGAAAGACGCTATATAAATGCAAGTCTTCCTTTCTATGTAAACATGTCACACTGTAATGACACCTTTCTGCCAATGGTGGCACTGTAGCATCTCAGTTTTGCATCTCTCAGTATCTCAGTCTGTGCTGCAGCATAATTCCTGTGCTTCAACCAGCTCTACATCTCTGCTCCCCAAACTACCATAAATGTTGCTGTTTAACTATAAATAATATTGTAAAAATATATTATGTAAAAATAAGGACAGAATATATGACTTTAGAATAGGGAAAAAAATTATATCTACGCAGCCCAGTCCAATTTTCTGCTGCTCTACCTGAGGACTACACCTGGGCCTGGTCTCCCTATGTGCAATGCCACATGATCAATTAGTTCATACAGATATTGTTTGTTTGTTAGTTTGCTAGTTGCTCGAGAAATACCACCAACGTTAGCGTCCTTGTCCAGGCCAATATTCCCAGCATTGAAGCACTGACCACACTTGATCAGCTCCGCTGGGCAGGCCACATTGTCCGCATGCCAGACACGAGACTCCCAAAGCAAGCGCTCTACTCGGAACTCCTTTACGGCAAACAAACCAAAGGTGGGCAGAGGAGACGTTACAGGGACACCCTCAAAGTCGCCTTGATAAAGTGCAACATCCCCATCGACACCTGGGAGTCCCTGGCCAAACACCACCCTAAGTGGAGCAAGTGCATCCAGGAGGGCGCTGAGCACCTCGAGTCTCATCGCCGAGAGCATGCAGAAATCAAGCGCAGGCAGCGGAAGGAGCATGTGGCAAACCAGTCCCACCCTCCCTTACCCTCAACGATTGTCTGTCCCACCTGTGACATGAACTGTGGCTCTCGTATTGGACTGTTCAGTCTCCTAAGGACTCATTTTTAGAGTGGAAGCAAGTCTTCCTCGATTCCGAGGGACTGCCTATGATAATGAGTTACAGTTTCACTAGAACTACCAAACAGGGGCAATCTTCCAAATATATTTAGGTTTTGCTTCAATTAAATTATCACTGTGCTTTCTTCAGGCTCTGTGTGGGTCTGATCTGTGTTCGTGCATCGAGCCAGCAGGCTTATCCCTTACGAGAAGGTTCAGCTCTGCCCACACACTGCTTCAGGACCTGAGGATGTCACCCCCTCAAGGCTGCCACCCACCGTGAGAGGGGAATCTACATCTTCTAAGCAGTTTTGAAGTCAAAAAATACAAGCAACAAAAGTGTTTTTGAACAATATTTTTACAGTCACTCAGTGCTGTACTGCTACAGTGCCGCCACTGGCAGGAACGTGTCATTACAGTGCGATGAAAGAGGGAGAGAGGGGTCGGGGGGGGGGGGTGGGGGGGAAAGCCTTTCGGCCAGAGTTAGGGGTGGGTACCCGGAGGGAGGAGGCCCTTCGGCCTGGAATAGTAGCGGGTACCGGCATGGGGGGCGGGGAAGAGGGGGAGATAGACTTTTGTCATAAACACTTTAATAATTTAATGCTGACAAGGTGCTTGTCCAGGTTGCTGTGAGCTGGCCAGAATGTGTTGTATATTTCACTTTCCAGCCTCAGCCCGTAATGTGTCCCTCGTTACCCTGGCAACCCGATCTTTTTGGCACAGATCTTAGGCTCCACCCCCCCAAAGCTAAAGGACAGGCTAGGTGGCGCCAAAATCAACAATTCAAATGGGGAAAGTTGGATCATTTTTTTTTGGCGTAGTTGGGCCCCAAATAAACGGGCGTAACTCTTCAAGTACAGCAAAAAAACGGCTTTGGGGAAAATTGAGCCCTTTGTGACGACCCAAGAAATGGTTCACAACTCACTGGACTGATTCCTGGGATGGGGGGATTGTCCTATGAGGAGAGATTGAGTAGACCAGGCCTGTATTGTCTAAAGTTTCAAAGAATAAGAGGTGATCTTGTTGAAACATACAACATTCTTACAGGGCTTGACAGGGTAGATGCAGGGAGGATGTTTCCCCTGGCTAGGGAGTCTAGAACCAGGGGTCACAGTCTCAGGATAAGGGGTCGGCCATTTAGGACTGAGATGAGGAGACATTTCTTCACTCAGAGGATGGTGAATCTTCGGAATTCTCTGCCCCAGAGGGCTGTGGATGCTCAGTCGTCGAGTATATTCAAGACAGAGGTCGCTAGATTAATGGATATTAAGGGAATCAAGGGATATGGGGACAGTGCAGGAAAGTGGAGTTGAGGTAGAAGATCAGCCATGATCTTATTGAATGGTGGAGCAGGTTCAAGGGGCCGAATGGCCTACTCCTGCTCCTATTTCTTATGTTCTTATCTCAGCTACTGCCTTGGCTTGGTGGGGTGGCTAAGGGTCGGGGGGGGCGGGGTGGGTATGGGGTGGTGGCTAAGGCTGGGGGTGGGAGGCTGAGGGCGGGGGTGGAGTGGCTGAGAGCAGGGGGGGGCGACCGAGGGTTGCAGGGGGTGGGGGGGAGGCTGAGGGCGGGGGGGGGGGGCGACCGAGGGTTGCGGGGGGGGAGGCTGAGGGCGGAGGGGGGGTGGAGGTGACCGAGGGTTGCATGGGGGTGGGAGGCTGAGGGTGGGGGGGAGCGACCGAGGGTTGCGGGGGGGTGGGAGGCTGAGGGCGGGGGAGGCTATGGGGTGGGGGGGGGGGGGTGACTGAAGGTGGGGGCGGCTGGGGGGGTGAGTAATCTGTTGCACTTCTGCTGCAGCTGCGGCTGTGTCCTTGACCCCTCCCCCCCCCCTGCTGAAGACACCAAAAGGGCCAACCTTGGGGTGGTGATCTCTGGCACCCTGACACATCCCCTTCAGGCGAGCAGATTTTGCTTTCAAGAGGGTTCTGCAAGTGGCCCTTTGCAGTGTCATCAAAGGACCTCTCCAGATTTATTTTCCCCACACACACACAGCGGCGCAGAAGTGCAGTGCTGGAAGGTCAGAGTTGAATGTTTATCACGATGAGCGTCTCTGTGTATGCACTGTGCACTGAGAGAGAGAGAGAAATTCACTTAATGGATTCCATCTCCTTAATGGCCAGTTGGGGTTTAACTACACCACGGCCAGGCCTGATTTTCGATCAGCGAGCCTTTTTAATTTGGGCACTGAATGAAGCTTTAAATTTTGTTCTTAAAAACCCCTGTATAAACAAGACAAAGTTAGCTAATTTATATTGAATTTAAGTTATAAAGCACTTTCCTAAAGCACTGCATAGCTGAGGAATGAGGATCCTTGCAGTCAGCGATAAACCAGCTGGGCTCCAGTCTCCAGTCACAAACACAAAAGTGTTTGAAGACCTTCCAGTGATAAAACCTTAATTGAAGCTGCTTTCCCCACAATTTAAAAAAAAATCAATGCTTCTCCTGGAGTCCTGGGAGCTTCACCTGACAGTTCAGTGGCTAAGTTACGGTTACTAAACCTTACAGAATAGCAAGGTCCCAAGTGTGATTCTTGGCCTGTGCTGAGTTAGAGAAGAGGCGGGTGTAATGTACACATCTGTGAGTATGCTCACAGGTTGGTAGAGCTGTTGACGGAAGACCTCCTCGTAGGACTGCTTCTGGGCATGGCCAAGGGGGCCATCAGCCAGTCCAGGCAGCGGGTGGTCGAGGGGGTTGTTTCGCCCGACTGCCTGCCTCTCTTCCATAGTTACATCCGAGCCAGGGTGTCCCTGGAGATGGAGCACGCAGTGTCCACCGGTACGCTCGCGGCCTTCTGCGAGAGGTGGGTACCGGAGGGAGTGGACCCCGGCAACCAAATTTTAATTTGATTTAAGTTCTGGTAAAACATTAATTGGTTTAATTGTCGGTTTTAGTGCCCCCAGTTAATAAGGGGGCACTTGATTTATGGTTTTTAAGCTAAAATAGTTGTAGAGCTGTTGAGTTGTGAGTGGCTTAGCCAGTCACATGATGTTCACAAGACTCAATAAAACCCCAGCCAGTTGGGTTCGGTGGATCCACGATGAGGTATGCTGTTGTGAGCCTGGTGGATGAACTGGTAATGTGTAGTGTGATTGTTAAACCTTTGCTATTAAACCAACTAGTTCTTAATAGCAATGTGTTGCTATGAATTCTTAAGCATGATCCCACGAAGCAAATACATTACAGTGGGGAGGGCAAGGACACGGGCTAATGCAGCAAAGGAGCAACTGACCTAATCTCTCCCCTCCAATCCACCCCAGCTCCCCACACCGCCCCCCCCCCCACACACCCCACCTCCCCATGGCAGTGGCTGGGATCAGGCAACTGTGAGCAAAAGCTTAGGTCTGAACAATCTCCTGCGAATCGTATTGATGCCACAATGCGGCACAGTGCTGTGACTATTGAGGATATTCCTCATTGAGGAATAATTCTATTCTATGACTCCATAATCAAACAGTGGTACTCTCCCCTCACCAGATTTAAAAGGTACTTGGATGTGCACTTGATGTGCCGTAACGTACAGGGCTACGGACCAAGAGCTGGAAAGCGGGATTAGGCTGGATAGCTCTTTGCTGGCCAGCGTGGACACGATGGGCCAAAATGGCTTCTGTAATGTATTTGCTTCATGGGTTCTTTGCTTAAGAATTCATAGCAACACATTGCCATTAAGAACCAGTTGGTTTATTAACAAAGGTTTAACAATCATACTACACATTACCGGTTCATCCACTAGGCTCACAACTGCATGACCTAGATCCAACTGACTGGGGTTTTATTGAGTCTTGTGAACATCACGTGACTGGCGAAGCCATGCACAATGCAACAGCTCTACAAACCTGTGAGCATACTCACACGTGCACACATTACAGCCTCTTTCCGCACTGTAAATTTCTATGATTCGATTCTATGATCAAAACGGTGGTACTTGTGTTGTTTGCATTTTGGGGCCAGGAAAAATGAGGAATCAAACATCAGCCTGGATCCCTGCTCCCGTTTGCTCTCTGGTTAGCCCCGTGGGAAAGTGAGCAATCTCTGTCCGGGCTGATACCTATAGAAGGACCAATCAGCTGTGTCAGGGGTGTGGTCAGCACATGGAACTGTATCTCAGCATACACTTGGCTTGTATTCCAGCTGTGTCGGACATGGGGTGTTCTAATCGAGGTATTGGGGGATTAGATAGGCTGGGATACAGAGAAACTACTTGATCTGGTCGGGGAACCAGGACAAGAGGGCACAATCTTAACATGAGAGCTCGGCCATTCACAAAAAGAGTGCGTGGAAATCTGGAATTTCCTCCCCCAAAAGGCTACGAAGGCTGAGGGGTTCATTTTCAAGACTAAGAGCGACAGATTTTTATTAGGAAAGGATATCAAGGGATATGGATAGCAAGGGGCTAATTTTAACCTAATTCGGCAGGTGGAAAACCCATGGGATCGGTTTACACTGCGCCCGATTCTCTAAAACCCGACTGACGTGGACCAATTTTGCCCTCATTGATTCCTGGCCCCTAGCTAACCTGACTGTCCGTGCTGCCAAATTCCTCTTCTATCATATGCCTGAATTTTTTTTAATAAGCCTCTTGTGAGACACCTTATCAAATCTCGTGAAAATGTATATACACCACATCTACTGCATTGCCTTTATCTATCCAACGTGTCACTGCCCTTTTAAAAAAAAACACTTATATTTGTCAAACATGTTGACTTTAATTAATCCATGCTGTCATTGATGAAGCTGGGTTTTTCAAAATGCTCGCTAATCCTACTCCAAAACATTCTTTCCCGGGAGTTTAAAATGGTGGAATGCCTGATCTCCTTCAGATTTTCCTTCCGCTTATAATCTCTAAAACCCAAGCTTAGTCGTGTCTAATCACTGCTTCCTGATTTGCTTCAGCTCTTACTCGTTTCAACCGTACCAATTCTTGCACCGTGGGCTTTGACCTTAAACCTTTGTTTCTCAACAAAGACAATCTTCTTGCACTGTACCTGACCCGTGAACACTCAATGCTGACAACGAGTGCAAAAAGGCAGAAATGTGTTATGAGTCGCCCAGCACTGACTCCCCTAAGTAAGCGCAGAAATCGACAAAGAAGGGGAAAGTGTCGATAATTTGCAACAGACGGAACAATCCACATCTATCAAAACCGAATACAGATTAAGAGCGCTCTGTCAGTTCATTTCAATATAGTTTAAACAAAATAGCACTTTAGGATGATTAGATTCAACATGGTTCCTATTTTCTAGTGTTGACACTTGCAAGGACATACATAACACAGGACTGAACAGTCACGTATACCCTGCTCCCTCGGGCACTCCAACCACGGGCAGAGTGTCCAATTCAAACATAGTAAACGCATAGTGGAAAACCAGCTCTCCACTCAAGGGGAGAGCACTTTGTTACCAGGAATAGAAGGAGTGTTGCCACATGAACCAACAATTATCAACACTAGCTCCAGTGACTATTATTACTGCTGTAAACTAGAGGTGATCCAAAACTCAGCTGCCCGTGTACTAACTCGCACCAAGTCCCGCTCACCCACCATCCCTGTGCTCACTGACTCACATTGGCTCCTGGTTAAGCAACGCCTCAATTTCAAAATTCTCATCCTTGTTTTCAAACCCCTCGATGGCCTCACCCCTCCCTACCTCTGTAATCTCCTCCAGCCCCACAACCCCCCACCCCGCATCGAGATCTCTGCACTCCTCTAATTCTGTCCTCTTGAGCATCCCTGATTATAATCACTCCACCACTGGTGGCTGGGCCTTCTGATGCCTCGGTCCCTAGCTCTGGAATTCCCTCCCTAAACCTCCGCCTCTCCTCCTTTGTTAAAACCTACCTCTTTGACCAAGCTTTTGGTCACCTGCCTTAATCTCTCCTTATGTGACTCTGTGTCAAATTTTTTTGTCTCATAAAACTCCTGTGAAGCAATTTGAGATGTTTTGCTCGGTTAAGGCGCTATATAATTACAATTTGTTGTTGTTGTTGTTGTTGTCTGTCGGCTGGTTTATAGAAGAGGACATGGTATTTTCTGAGTTATTTTTAAGATTCTGAACTTCCTCTTCTGCAACCTAGTCCCAACAAGAGCCCCTCTGCCCCTCCTCTCCCTCTGTCCCTCTCCCTCCTGCCTCTTCATGCAACCTGAACATCTTGTTTAGGAATGACCCTAGCTCTGCCAACTGGTAGCACCCACCCAAGAATGAAGAATTGTGCAGGACCCTCAATGTATGTGTCTGATAGAAGTGTTGAACTTGCAACGCAGCATATACTTAGTAATACTGCACTGTATCACGACCTCAAAGTGTTTGTGCATTTTCTGCAGCTGAAGAATAACAATTATAATGAAATTCATTGGACGATCAAACAAAATCTCTGGTTTCTGCTCTGTTTCTGTAGGCTGTTCACTGAAGGCAGCTTACAGAGTGGGCAGTTGCTTCCATGCCTTTCCTAATCTTGCAGTGACCTAGATTTCTATTCTCTGCTCATCGCCTCTGCACATCATTGTGGCTGAGATTAGGAATTTGGCCGAGGGCAGGGAGCGAATCCATGTCCAACCACTTTGTGCCACTGCACACGGACAACTTGATCTTTTTTTCCAATCAATTATCATCAATAAAGTTCGGTTTCTCAAAATAGGCAGAGTCAAACCTTCCTGCACTGACAATTCGAGAGAAACTTATCTCTCTGGGCTGACTAGTTCTGTTTGTTTAAGCTCACACTGAAAAAATAGCCCCAAAATACAGTAAAACTGCTCTAATAACAGGAGTCACTTTATTCGGGTAAAGTTGCCCCTATAGAAATAACAAATATACTAAAAATACAATTTAATGAAAAACAACTCATTTTAAATACCTTCTGTTGGCCTTCATTCCTATTTTCCTATAATCTTTTAACCTCCTTTTTCAACCAAGTACAATCTTTCCTAACCTATTTCCCCTAAAGTGTCAGCTGTGGCTCGGAGTCAGAAAGTCGTGGGTTCAAGTCCCACTCCAGAGACTCGAGCACATAAATCTTGGCTGACACTCCAGTTCAGTGCTGCACTGTCGGAGGTGTCGTCTTTTGGATGGGATGTTAAACCGAGGTCCTGTCTGCTCTCTCAGGTGGATGTAAAAGATCCCATGGCATTATTTGGAAGAAGAGCAGGGGAGTTATCCCCGGTGTCCTGGGCCAATATTTATCCCTCAATCAACATAACAAAAACAGTTTATCTGGTCATTATCACATTGCTGTTTGTGGGAGTTTGCTGTGCATGTTGGCTGCCGTGTTTCCCACATTATGAGAGTGACTACACTCCAAAATAACTTAATTGGCTGAAAAGTGCTTTGAGACATCCGGTGGTCGTGAAAGGCACTATATAAATGCAAGTCTTTCTTTCTTTATAAATTTACATTCCCTTTCACTTACTTTATTTCTCCCTCCCCCGGCATTTGCTGTGCTTTTTGAAAGTGGGAACAGGTTTAGGCACACTGGACTTTCACTGGCTGAAGAATTACTTTGAAGGTTGACGCTAGTTCATAGAATGGTTACCGCACAGAAAGAGGCCATTCGGCCTGTCGAGCCCGTGCCGACTCTCTGCAAGAGCACTTCAGCTAGTCCCACTCCCCCACCCTTTCCCTGTAGCCCTGCAATTTTTTTTTCCTTCAGGTACTTATCCAATTCCCTTTTGAAAGCCACGATTGAGTCTGCCTTCACTACCCTTTCAGGCCGCGCATTACCAATCCTAACCGCTCGCTGCGTAAAAAAGTTTTTCCACATGTCACCTTTGGTTCTTCTGCCAATCACCTTAAATCTGTGTCCTCTGGTTCTCGACCCTTTTGCCAATGGGAACAGTTTCTCTCTAGCTGCACTGTCTGCATACCTCATGATTTTGAACACCTCTATTAAATGTCCTCTCAACTAAGGAGAACAACCCTAACTTCTCCAGTCTATCCATGTAGCTGAAGTTCTACAGCCCAGGCAACATGATGAAAATGTGCCACACAGAGTTTCATTCATCTTTTGCGGTGCATTTAATGCCATCAACGAGTTGTGGTTTTCAGGAGTGCACACTCGGTCCTAGACGTCTAATGACATTCCTGAAAGCTCCTTAATGCCATCATCATCATAGGCCGTCCCTCGAAATCGAGGAAGACTTGCTTCCACTCTAAGTGCGTTCTCAGGTGACTGTACAGTCCAATACGGGTATTTCAGTCTCTGTCACAAGTGGGACAGACAGTGGTTGGACGAAAGGGTGGGTGGGGAATCTGGTTTGCCGCACGCTCCTTCTGCTATCTGCGCTTGGTTTCTGCGTGCTCTCGGCGACGAAACTCGAGGTGCTCAGTGTCCTCCCGGATGCTCATCCTCCACTTAGGGCGGTCTTGGGCCGGGGACTCCCAGGTGTCGGTGGGAATGTTGCATTTTATCAGGGAGGCTTTGAGGGTGTCCTTGAAACGTTTCCTCTGCCCACCTGGGGCTCGCTTGCCGTGTCGGAGTTCCGAGTAGAGCGCTTGCTTTGGGAGTCTTGTGTCGGGCATGCGGACAATGTGGCCTGCCCAGCGGAGCTGGTCGATTGTGGTTAATGCACTGTGACATTGCCTAACATGTACTAATGAATTTAATGTGGTGCTGATTACCAGGACGGCCTGCACTCAGCATACAACATGAGCCTAGAATGGTTTGAAGGCTGTAACTTGATTGCCTCATCATGAAAGGAATTTCTGTCAGGAAAGATCAGGGGGGAGAAATGCGGTTGGATAGCGCCCCTCGTGAGGGTTGCTACAGGGGCGCTAAAGGGTTTGCAGCTGTGAGCGGCATCATTAGCTCCGCTCGGCAAATTCAGTGTGCCGGTACTGGCGGCGCTGAGGAGTATCGCCCGGGAGCGCCACGCCGGTGTGCAACACCCCCGGTATCGACAGGGATACAACATTTGGTTTGCGCTACACCTGTAGCGCCCCCTAGTGACCCCACCAGAGAAAGCTGGCGTGCAGAGCTTTTCCCGTGGAGCTAAGGGAAGGGATGACTGCATGAGTTAAGTGTGAGTGATATATTTATTTTTGCGATTTAACTTTATTAACCAATCCTCGCCCCTCCCTATCTCTGTAACCTCTTCCAGCCCCACAACCCCCCCCCCCCCCCGAGATATCTGTGCTCCTCTAATTCTGCCCTCTTGAGCATCCCTGATTATAATCACTCAACCATTGGTGGCTGTGCCTTCTGTTGCCTAGGCCCCAAGCTCTGGAACTCCGTGCCTAAACCTCCCCGCCTCTCTACTTCTCTTTCCTCCTTCAAGACGCTCCTTAAAACATACCTCTTTACGCAAGCTTTCCCTGTGCTAATTTTTACTTATGCGGTTCGGTGTCAAATTCTTTCTCTCATAGTACTCCTGTGAAGCGCCTTGTGATGTTTCACTACATTAAAATAGTGCAACAGTGACTACACTCTAAAAAGTGCCTCATTGGCTGTAAAGCGCTTTGTGATGTTCGGTGGTCGTGAAAGGCGCTATATAAATCCAAGTCTTATTTATTTTTGTAAAGACGCTATATAAATACAAGTTGTTGTTGTTGTAACTAGAAGCACAGAAAGTGTTGACATAAACTCCTTCCCAATTCGGTGAGGTCACATTTCTGACCCTTGCTTTTGAAACACTGCACCGTGTCCGAGGATGACATTCCTTGTTGTGAGATTTGGTGGACTGCGTTTGGCTGCACACCAAAGACCCATCTCAGCGAAAATAAAAAAAACAAGTGAGGCGAGTCGGGCTCACTATGTGGGCACCGGCTCTGCCGGCTTGTGAAAACACCAGGTGCGAGGGGCTTCACCTGCTCAGTGTTTGCGGAGGATGCTTGGAATTCCAGTGTTTCAGCGGGGGTGGTGGATGATGTGTCAGCAGTGGAGTGGGAACGGGTCACCGGCCAGCCTTTGGCCTGGGAACACAACACGCCACCCGAAATAAGAGAATTCTCGACATGGTCCATTAAAGAAAGCATTTGCATTTCTATAGTGCCTTTCACAACCTCAGGACGTCCCAGAGCGCTTTACAGCCAATGAAGGACGTCTGAAGCATAGTCACTGTTGTAAAACCCGGCAGCCAACTTGCGCACACCAAGCAACAATGTGATAATGACCTGTTATTAGCGATGTTAGTTGAGAAAGAATGAAAGACTTGCATTTATTTATATAGCGCTTTTCACCGACCACCAGACATCTCAAAGCGGTTTACACCCAGTGAAGTATTTTTTGAAGTGTAGTCACTGTTGTAATAGGGATAAATATTGGCCAGGACACCAGGGGATAACTCCCCTGCTCTGCTTCGAAATAGTGCCATGGGATCTTTTACAACCCCGATATGGCTGACAGGGTTAACGTCACAACTGAAAAACAGCATCTCTTACACTGTAGCACTCCCTCAGCACTGCACTGGACTGGCAGCCTAGATTTTGTGCTCAAGTCTCTGGATTAGTCGGTCAAAGTCATTCCATGTCGGTGAAGCAGACAAACAGCCCTCCATATTTAAAAGCGGGCAGGGACAAGGATACTAGAATTAAATTTCCCCATCCAGCAGTGTCCTCGTATAAGATTACCGATGTATTAATTCAGCTTAAGCAGAGGTGAGCATATTGTCACAGCACTCCAGCAGAATTTGACACACACCCACTCCAAGCCTGAGTACTAGCCAACATCGATATCTTGTCCCAGGCTCTCGTTCGTAATAGTGCTTTTGACATCATTTTCCAAACCATTCAGACTAATCCTCCCTTAATCTACCATTTCCCACCTGCAATCGGCAAGCAGACCACTCATACATTCATTCCCACCAGCGGATCAGTTCGAGTTTGGAGAAGGCTTTGAACTGAATATTTCATGTAAATCAAAGTCCATCTGTGCTGTAGGTGGTTACCGGCTTGGCTCGTCGCAGGGAAAACCAAGATATATCTTTGACTTGACTGTAATCCTGCCATTCCTGACAGCTCTTTGATCTGCTTCTGCTCCAGAACCTCACTTAACATAGAAATCTAGAAACCTACAGCGCAGAAGGAGGCTATTTCGGCCCATCATGTCCGCGCCGGCCGACAAAGAGCCACACAGCTTTCGGCCAGCAGTAAATCCACTGCTGGAAGATGACAGTAACCCGGAGGTCAGGTTCCCAGCTCAGGTAACCTGGAACAAAATACAGTATCCGACCAGTTAAAATAAAAGAGACAGGCACAAATAAATAAATGCAGATAGAAGGATTCATGCAAAGGCAGACAGAAGAAAAGCTTGCATTTCTATAGCGCCTTTCATGCCCACCCAACGTCTCAAAGCGCTTTACAATTAAGTACTTTTGGAGTGTAGTCACTGTTGTAATGTGGGAAACACAGCAGCCAACTTGCGCACAGCAAGCTCCCGCAAACAGCAATGTGATAATGACCAGATAATCTGTTTTTGTTATGTTGACTGAGAGATAAATATTGGCCAGGTCACCAGGGATAACTCCTCTGCTCTTCTTTGAAATAGTGCCATGGGATCTTTTACATCTACCTGGGAGGGCAGACGGAGCGTCGGTTTAACGTCTCATCCGAAAGACGGCACCTCTAACAATGCAGCACTCCCTAGGCACTGCACTGGAGTGTCAACCTAGATTTGTGTGCTCAAGTTCCTGGAGTGGGATTTGAACCCACAACCTTCTGACCCAGAAGTGAGTGTGCTACCCACTGAGCCACAGCCAGGTGATACTGGGGCAAGGGTCAAGGGTCAAGGGTCAATGTTCCCTCTAATTTATTTTTCGGCGCGGTCCCTTGAACTGGCCACGTGGCCTATTCAAATCTTTGTGTTGGTGAGGGGCATTTTATTCCAGTGTCGCTGTTCCCGTACAAATGCTTTTATGTACCTCTACTAATTCTCTCTGAGCGTAGGGGTTACTTAGTTTAGACTGAGTTATGGCTCTCACCCTTGGTGAACAGAGGGGTTTCATATAGGTGGATGAAGGGAAAGGGGTTGAACGGATAGGTTTGTGTGAAACGAGTCACATCTTTGCAGCACGTATACTGTCATTGTGAAATGCGATGCAAATCACATCACATTGCGCGCCGCTTCAATAAAACACTGTCGGAGACGGGACCTTAGATTGAATAGACAGACGTGATGGAGGAGCTATTTGCTTTTAAGACATGTTGAAAAATATTTCAATATTGTTAACAAAAAAAAAACCTGTTAATATCTCGAGCAATGCTGCCTCGTTTATTTGGCAACCTTCATCGTGTTAATAGAGTGATGACATGATAGGGAAACGCTTTATGATTTCGGCAAAGAAAATTAGAGAACAGATTAAGTCACTGGTGAGTTAATCATTTTCTGTCATCTTCTTATAAATAGAACTAATGAAGGACTTGCATCACTCACGACAGCTGTCCTTGGGCAATCTCAGAGTGAGAGCAGTGAATGGTTACCGGGGGCCATTTGTCGGATGGACTTTTGCCCACTATGCAATGGGATGCCTCTTAGTCATCCAAGTCAGCTCAATCTAAGAGAGAGAAAGACAGTGCGAGAAAGAGAGGCCGGAAAGAGAAAGACTGAGAAGGACAGAAAGAGAGCGATAAAGACAGACAGAAAGATAAAGACAGGAAGTGAATGAGAGAAACAGAAAGAGAGAGAAAAAGACAGAGAAATAAAGAGAGAGAGAAAGAGAAAGAGAGACAATGATCCTTCTGCCAGGTGCTCCAAGTAAACAGTGTCCGAACCCATTACAGTCCAAACTTCTATCATTGTGAGTCACAAAGGTGTGTATTATTGAGCCCCAGAGCCAGATATTAAGTCTGAATCTCTGTTCCAATTAATTGCCATATATTTCACGTCGTTAATACTAACATGTTATGTATGGAGAAAGAGTCAGACTGAATACCGTGAGCTCAAAAGAAAGTGTGACCTTAGTCTTTTATTGCAGGTCTCCAGAGTGCCTCTCCAACCTGTGAGGCCTCCTTAAATACCTGTGCTCCCAAGGGATTATGGGATTCCTTGGGATTCCAGGGGATGAGCCTTCTGGTGGCTGTATACAGAGTATATACATATACATATATAACAACACTCCACCCCAAAGTCAATAGTTTAACTATTTACAATGTGAGTCGATCTAGGGCCCTTCTTGCCCTGGTTGATCATCTCAGTGTGAAAGCTGGTATTGGAGAATCAATTGTTGGGCTCTCGCTGGGCTGCTGTGCAGTTGTGCAGCTGGCCTTGCTGGGCTGCCTGGTGTGGTCGATCCTGCTGGACTGCTGTGGATGATAGGTTCTGCTTTGTGGCCAACTGTGGTGCCGGTTGCCACTGGTGTGTATGTTGGGGGGGGGGGGGGTCAAAAGTAGGGTCCAAAGTGGGTTGCTCAGGATAATCTGTGAATCTGAGTTTGATTTGGTCCAAGTGTTTCCGGTGAATGAGTCCATTTGAAAGTTTGACCCGAAACAGCCTGCTCCCCTCTTTGGCCACATCAGTGCCGGGAAGCCACTTGGGACCTTGCCCATAATTCAATACAAATACAGGATCATTGATTTCAATCTCGCGTGACACATTGGCGCTATCATGGCATGTACTTTGTTGAAGCCGCCTGCTCTCTACCTGTTCATGTAGATCAGGGTGAACTAACGAGAGCCTTGTCTTAAGTGCTCTTTTCATGAGCAGTTCAGCAGGTGGGATCCCAGTGAGCGAGTGGAGTCTCGTCCAGTAGCTAAGCAGGACTCGGGATAGGCAAATCCTCTTCAAGCCTTGCTTGATGGTTTGCACTGCTCTCTCTGCCTGACTATTGGTCGCTGGTTTAAAAGGGGCAGATATGACATGTTTAATCCCGTTGCGGGTCATGAATTCTTTGAACTCAGCACTGGTGAAACATGGCCCGTTGTCGCTCACCAGGACATCGGGTAGGCCGTGTGTGGTGAACATGGCCCGCAGGCTTTCAGTAGTGGCAGCGGATGTGCGAGCCGACATTATAGCACATTCACTCCATTTGGAGTATGCATCTACAACGACAAGGAACATTTTACCCAAGAACGGGCCTGCATAGTCGACATGTACCCTAGACCACAGTTTGGAGGGCCAAGACCATAAACTTAGCGGCGCCTCCCTGGGTGCATTGCTTAACTGCGAGCATGTATTACATCTGTGCATACAGGACTCTAAGTCCGCATCAATACCGGGCCACCACATGTGGGATCTGGCTATCGCTTTCATCACTACGATGCCTGAGTGGGTACTGTGGAGGTCACTGATGACGGTGTCTCTGCCCTTCTTGGGAACCACTACACGATTTCCTCACAGAAGGCAGTCTGCCTGAATAGACATTTCATCTTTGCGCCACTGGAACGGCTTTATCTCTTCCTGCATTTCTACAGGGACACTGGACCAGCTCCCGTGAAGCACACAGTTTTTGACTAGGGACAATAAGGGGTCCTGGCTCATCCAGGTTTTGATCTGCCGGGCAGTGACGGATGATTGCTCACTCTCAAATGCTTCTATAACCATGGCTAAATCTCTGGGCTGTGCCATTTTCAACCCCCTGGTCGGCAATGGCAGTCTACTGAGAGCATCAGTGCAGTTTTCTGTGCCTGGCCTGTGGCGGATGGCGTTGTTGAATGCGGATGTAAGCGCCCATCTCTGGATGCGGGCCGATGCATTGGTATTTATCCCTCAACCAGAGCAGCACGTGAGAAATACAAGCACAAAGAAGACTGAGCTGCCTGGGCTTTGAACACCAGATTGTCAGGACTTAGTGGCCACAGGTTGTACACTCTGTTCTAACTCACTGCACCGTTCACTCCTTTATAATATTGGCAATCACACTGGGGAAGGAAATTATTCCTGCCATTAATTTCTGTAAGAATGCCAGAATGAGTGCAAAGAAACTCGGAGATCCCATTTTTCACCAATCTTATCACTAGGAAAAATGTCAGTCTCAGGGCTGGATTCCTCTCCGTGACCTTGGCCAAATAGCAGCTGAGAATGAGGCGAAATCAGGCAAAGAGGTCCATCACCGTCTCATCATCACCAGCCTCAATTTCTACACCTTGCCCCTCCCTGTCTGCCATGTGCAAGCACCAGTGGAGGCAGCTGAGCCCGGGTCCTTAGATTACACGCTTCCCATCCGCCCCAGGAGCTGCCACTTCCTAGGACTGCGATGTGGAAGGCCGTGGTAGGCCCAGGGTAGTGACCTAACAGTCGGGGAAGAGAGGCCTAGAAGGCCACATTTCCCGTGATCTTCAGGGCCCTTCTACACCTTTGAATACCCGGTCACCTCTTGTAGTACTGCAGCCATGGTCTGGGGATTTGCAGCGGGCACTGGCAGGCTCCTGCCTTGGCAACATGAATCCCAACATCAGCGCGGACCCTCAACCCAGTAAAACGCATCAGGTTTTGCGGGCGAGTTAGAAGTCTCATTCTTCTGCTACTTAGGTTGCCAAGTCTCCAGGGAATAAAGACTAACCTCCAGGACACTGCTGCAAGCAAACCCAGGAGAAAAAAGCGCAATTAAACAAAAAATGTGTTTTTAAAAGAATTCTCTTTGACCACACAAGTGTCCACTGTGGCTCAGTGGGTAGCACTCTCTGAGTCAGAAGGTTGTGGGTTCAAGTCCCACTCCAGAGACCACTCCAGAGACTCCAGCACAAAAAAAAATCCAGGTGGACACTCCAATGCAGTGCTGAGGGAGTGCTGCACTGTCGGAGATGCTGTTGTTTGGAGGAGACGTTAAACTGAGGCCCCGTCTGCTCTCTCAGGTGGACGCAAAAGATCCCATGGCACTACTTTGAAGGAGAACAGGTGAGTTATCCCTGGTGTCCTGGCCAATATTTATCCCTTAATCAACATCATAAAAACAGATTATCTGGTCATTATCACATTGCTGTTTGTGGGAGCTTGCTGTGCGCAAATTGACTGCCGCGTTTTCCACATTACAACAGTGACTACACTTCAAAAGTACTTCATTGGCTGTAAAGCACTTTGGGACATCCGGTAGTCGTGAAAGGTGCTATATAAATGTAAGTCTTTCTTTTTTGTTTATTAGTTATGAAAATATTGGACATGGGGGAAAAAGCCTGTTTGATTGGATGATTCAATCGGGTAGTGAAGAGTCTATTTGTTTTCCGATTGGTGAAGGCGGTGCGCCGTGAGGATGGATGTGTTGGGCAACCAATGGCAGCAGTGTGGGGGCGGGGCGGTTGGAGGTCATGTAACAATAGCTCCAGGAATATGTCCAACCAGAGTTGGTGACCCGACTGCTACTCCACATCGAAGCAGAGAAGGCCACCTTCAATGTCTCAAAGGGCCTCCAGCACCTTAAAAAGACAACATGATGAATAACTGCTTTAATGTGGAGATGAATGCATTTCAATTAAAATAATCCTGCTCTCATGTTCCCATTAGTGTATTATTGGCAATTGTACTTTGTAGGTTTCCAAATTACATTCAGTTTTGATGAAATATTAATGATTTAGCAATAAAATCATTCTGCTCTGCAACTTAAAAAAATTAAAAGCATCGAGTATAATAACTGGCTTAAGTGTGATTATTCTCTGGCTGATTCACCAAGTATGTAGTTATAGAACCGTTGTATGCCTATGATGATGATTATGATAATGGTGATGATTTCCATATATGGGCATGCTGCATTTTAACTTCATTTTAACTTTTCCAATATGGCAAATAAGGTTTTAATGGACAGTATAGGGTGCTGTAAAAAAAGTCTTTAAAGATTTTATTCGATTATTTGATGCACGTTTCTCGGAGATCATTTAGTATCAGGAGTCTGGGGCTGGTCCCAAGATATTTAGTTTATTTCAAAATCCATCACTGTCATTTAAAGTACTTGAGAGATTAAAAAAACAAGCTTCCCCAAAGTTAAACCGACCTGGAGTTCAGTTTGTTGAAATCTGTGATTAAAGGAAAGTCAGAGACCCTAACGGAGAAATAACTCGAGTATCTGAGAGGTGTGTTGCCCGATTGTTTGTTAAGCGGGTGTTTGTGAAACTTGAGGAAGCCCACAGCTACATTCCAATCAAACTGTTCAAAAACAGTAATGCTGGACATGAATGACCTCACCTGCGCTGTCACAGAGTCGCAGAATGTTACAGTGCGGAAACAGGTCATTCGGCCCGTCAAGTCTGCACGCTCTGCTACTCTACTCAAGTCACCTAGTACAGCCTCACACTCCAGTCCGATCCCCATAGCCTTTAATATTCCTCTGTTTCAAGCAACTATCTTTCTCGGGTTTTAAGATAATCCAGCAAATCTGCAGGGAGGTCAGACTTGCAAAACGTACCCCCTAGTTTAACTTGAGTCGCCAAAACTGCAGGAAACCACCAAAAATGCATTCAGTTTTTAGTGAGTGCGTCCACCTTTATAACCATAGAAAGAAAGACTTGGATTTATATAGCGCCTTTCACGAGCACCGGACGTCTCAAAGTGCTTTACAGCCAATGAAGTACTTTTGGAGTGTAGTCACTGTCGTAATGTAGGAAACGCGGCAGCCAATTTGCTCACAGCAAGCTCCCACAAACAGCAATGCGATAATGACCAGATAATCTTTTTTTTGTTATGTTGATTGAGGGATAAATATTGGCCGGGTCACCGGGGATAACTCCCCTGCTCTTTTTTGAAATAGTGCCACGGGATCTTTTGTGTCCACCTGAGAGAGCAGACGGGGCCTCGGTTTAACGTCTCATCTGAAAGGCAGCACCTCCGACAAGTGCAGCACTCCCTCAGCACTGCACTGGAAGTGTCAGCCTAGATTTTTGGTGCTACAAGTTCCTGGAGCGGGACCTGAACCCACAATCTTCTGACTCGGAGACGAGGGTGCTACCCACTGAGACACAGCTGAAGCAAGCTTACATTTAGATGCCACCTTTCACGACCTCAGAACCTATCAACGTACATCACAACCAATGAATTTCTTTTGAAATGCAATTACTGCTGTGCTCGAGGCGAATGTGGCTGCCAATTTGCACAATGGAAAGTGCCGCAAAAAATCAAATGAGACGAATGACCAGTTTAATCTGTGCTGATTGAGTGACACATTTGGGCCACAATAGCTCCCTGCTCTTTAAATAGTGCCACAGGATCGTCTACATTCACCTGGATGGGGCCTCGGTTTAACATCTCATCTGAAAGACGGCACCTCTGAAAATACGGCACTCCCTCAAGTACTGCACTGAGATGTCAAGCCGAGGTAACGTGCTCACATCCTGCAGCGGGGGCTTGAACCCCTGTCCTTCCGGCTCAGAGTCGAGAGTACTACCACTGGGCCATGCCAACACTCGGCCATGTGTAACATCCAGTTGGCATCTCCATTCACGCACTGCCACATTTCTCAAAAACTGGTGGCAAATATATGGACATCATTTACAGCCAACCTGCAGGCAACAATCTTTTTTATAACCCATATATTTGATATATTACGCGCACATAAAAACATATATATATATATATAAAACAAAAAACTTTCCTTGCAATCTCAATTCTCAGAGGCAGTAAAAACTGATTTCAAAGAGTGTCCTATTTTGCGGTTATGTCTGCCGGGTTTAATTGTTAAAATGACTCTTCATTTTGTTCACTGCCTTTCAGCATGGTTTTCAGATCTGCATGTATGTAATGCGCATAACTTTAACACACAGTACGCTGCTAATCAAGGCAGGAAAATAACACTGCACTAACAGGCATCAGTTTAAGAAAGAAGACAGACAGAAAGGACAGGACGAAAGGACAAAAGACAGAAAGACAAAAAGAAAGACAGGATAAAAGAAAGGACAGAAAGACATGCATTTATATAGCGCCTCTAAAGACCACCGGATGTCTCAAAGTGCTTTACAGCCAATGAAGTACTTTTTGGAGTGCAGTCACTGTTGTAATGTAGGAAATATGGCAGCCAATTTGTACACAGCAAGCTCCCACAAACAGCAATGTGATAATGACCAGATAATCTGTTTTTGTTATGTTGATTGAGGGATAAGTATTGGCCAGGACACGGGAGATAACTCCCCTGCTCTTCTTCAAAATAGTGCCATGGGATCTTTAACATCCACCTGAGAGGGTAGACATGCCCTCGGTTTAATGTCTCATCCGAAAGACGGCACCTCCGACAGTGCAGCACTCCCTCAGCACTGCACTGGAGTGTCAGCCTAGATTTATGTGCTCAAGTCACTGGAGTGGGACTTGAACCCACAACCTTCTGAGTCTGAGGCAAGAGTTTAGTGCATGCGTAGGATGTGTTGGCTGCTTGTTCAGAGTTATTGAGCAGCATAAAGCCCAGTCGAGAGCCATAAGAAAAGTTATACTTCCGAAAGTTTGAGAGCAGCGCCTCGCAATTTGTTCTGGCAGCAGTTTTAGAAAATAATTAAAATGTCTTTAATCTCAGCTGTCCTCTGATTGCTGCGGCCATATGTGAGACGTAATAAATGGCCTTTTGTAGTCTTCCAGGCATAGAAACTTGGCCGGGAGTAATGACATAACAATGTAACACACTGCTCCCAAATCGTTTCCTTATCGGCCTCCAAAATACTGGAACTTACTTTGAACACGAAAATAAACTGGCAGCGTTTACAGTGCAGACTGTGTCATTAGCGTTCCCCCAGTTAATACTTTATTTAGAATGCTCACGGATCTCCCATGGCATTGCTCACAGTAAGTCAGAGGATATGTCCTTTTATATCAGGGGCCCGCTAAACCCTCATGGTTTCCAATTTTGATGCGATTCCCTACTGCAAATTATATATACACACACACCAACAACAACATGTACTTATATAGCACCTTTAACGTAGTAAAATGTCCCAAGACACTTCACAGGAGTGTTATAAGACCCCCCAAAAAATTGACATTTCACACACCTACTACATAGGGATCGGGAGGGAGAAATGTGCATGATTTCCCCCGTCCTATCCAAAGGTACTGAGGCCAATTGTGGTGCCCCTGTTGCCATATCAGCAGAGGTCAGCTGACTCATCGCCTGCGACCTTACTGGCCTGGCCTGTACGGCTCACCTTCACACTGTGCAACGCATTTACCAACCGAGCCTTTGGTTGAATTCACAGATATTTGCTGCTTCAAAGAGCCAGCAGATGCAGGACTAGCCAAATGGGCTCCTCCTGTGCTGTAAGTTTCTATGATTCTCTGAGTTTCTCTATTTCGTAAAGACCAGACTTGACCATTCTTGTCTAGAATATTTGGGTCCATTATCAGTGTCAGCCGTGTCACAGTGGGCAGCACACTCACCTCTGTGTCACAAGGTTGTGGGTTCAAGTCCCACTCCAGAGACTTGAGCTCATAAATCTAGGCTGACACTCCCAGTGCAGTGCTGAGGGAGTACAGCACTGTCGGAGGTGCCGTCTTTCACATGAGGTGTTAAACCGAGGCCCCGTCTGCCCTCTCAGGTAGATGTAAAAGATCCCATGGCACTATTTCAAAGAAAAGCAGGGGAGTTATCCCTGGTGTCCTGGCCGATATTTATCCCTCAATCAGCAAAACAAAAAACAGATTTTCTGATCATTATCACATTGCTGTTTGTGGGAGTTTGCTGTGTGCAAATTGGCTGCCGTGTTTCCCACATTACAACAGTGACTACATTCTAAAAAGTACTTCATTGGCTGTAAAACGCTTTGAGACGTCCGGTGGTCATGAAAGGCCCTATATAAATCCAAGTCTTTTTTTAATCTCTAGGTGGCAGCTGTTTCCTCTGCTTCTCCAGAGCTGGTTATTTTTTCCTGGCATGACCACAATCAGGATACTTAAATCAGCACAAATATTTAAAAGGGAATTAATTTTTAATAACAAAGCAAACCTCTGCTGATGATTCCACTCGTACGCCAACAAATATAATCAGCAGTACGTGTGGCAAGTACAGAAAGTCCGCAGCAAGAGAAATAAAGGTTAATGTTTGGACTGCTGTCCTTCCACAGTTCTCCAGGTGCTGATCACCCTGGGGAGTATTTCCAGCATATTAGATTGCTGCCAGTTGCCCTCTTTCCATTATCATAAAGCAAACCAATTTGTTAACCCTTCAAATGACTAACAAGTTATTACTCTTTTTGTAAAAATGACTGAGTGATATTTTCAATGCATCATTCCAGTTTCCAGAATCTACAGTCAGCTTGGTACAGCTCCACCCACATTGTTAGGTCCGTGCAGCAGAGCAGGTCTCCAGTCATCTTGGATAACCCTTGCCACTGGACCAAGACCTAGCTCTGTCAAGCCCGTGTGGTGGCTGGTGTGCAACGGTCACCCCACGTTAAAAAAATCCACGCACAGGCATCTTCCACCCTTCAGGATGTAGTTTGGGATCTGGAATATTAGCATCTTCATTGAAACACCTGTGAACTCATCCTTTTTTGGCAAGTCATCCTCGGTACGAGGGACTGCCTATGATGATGATGATCGCCCCTCTTTATCCCTAATGTCAAAGGGCACTTTGGCAGCTCTCGAACACCCACCTCCCAACCAGGCGTTGGTAGGTTCAAGGTTGTGCCCCAGGAACGCCCCGTAGCCTTGTGCACCCCAATCCGCAGGCGGGAGCAGTTCCATCAACTTTCTTTCCTCCCAGAACCCTGGGTGTGATCTTGGAAATAGATCAAAACTGACAATTATTAGCTCAATGCGTGTCGCTGTTGACCAGGATTAATGGTTGCGGAGGAGACATGGGTGGAGGGCGTCGAGTATGTCCAGCTCGCCCGAAGCTGTAATAGAACATAAAAAATAGGAGCAGGAGTCGGCCATTTGGCCCCTCGATAAGATCTTGGCTGCTCTGATCATGCACTCAGTTCTACTTCCCTGTCCGCTCCCCATAACCCTTAACTCCCCTATAGTTCAAGAATCTGAATATATTCACAACTCAGCCTCCACAGCTCTCTGGGGTAGTGAATTCCAAAGATTCATGATCTTCTGAGAGAAGAAATTCCTCCTCATCTCCGTCTTAAATTGGCGACCCCTTATTCTGAAACTATGCCCCCTAGTTCGAGATTCCCCCACGAGGGGCACCAGCCTCTCAGCATCTACCCTGTCGAGCCTCCTCAGAATCTTACTCGTTTCAATATACCTCGCATTCTTCTAAACTCGAGTGAGTATAGGCCCAACCTGCTCAACCTTTCCTCATAAGACAACCCCTTCATCCCAGGCATCAACCTAGTGATCCTGAGGCATGAAATTCCTTCTGGGATCACCGTTTCCATTGACGAATAAGCAGGAAGTACTGCAACAGTGTGCCGAGCAGTCCCTGCAGCCTCCTGCTTCCTCTCCACTTCCACCGTGGATGGGTGAAAGGCTAGGTGAAACCCTAAGTGAACCCAGAACCCTGAGTGAGGCACTCAACCAAGTGAGCTACCCATTGTTTTAATGGGGAGCAACTATTGCTGGGAGTTGAAGGGTGGAAACCCAAGGAGATGGCCCATTAGATACAACAGACTGACAAGTCACATTCAACCTGGCTACATCCACTAGTCTTGGGTATGTCATCTGTGAGAGCGATGACTAGCCTGGGAGGGGCTTTTCCAGTGAGGCATTGAGGAGATGGGCTTGGTGAGATTTGTGGAGATATCCACGTTGTAGTGGAAAGATAATTTTTGGGAGGTGGAATAAGGAATGGGGCATGTATGATAAGAACAAGCTCCACTAAGGCACATTTGGAATCGTGCAGCACAGAATGAGGCCAATCGGCCCATCATACCGGCTCTTCGAAAGAGCTTTCCAATTAATCCCACTTCTCCACTTTTTCCCCATAGCTCGGCAATTTTTTTCCTTTTCAAGTATTTATCCAATTCCCTTTTGAAGGTTACTATTGAATCTGCTTTCACCACCCTTTCAAGTAGTGCATTCCACTGCAAAACAAAATCTCCCCATTTCTCCCCTGGTTCTTTTACCAATTATCTTAAATCTGTGTCCTCTGGTTAGCGACCCTCTTGCCAATGGAAACAGTCTCTCCCTATCTGCTCGATCAAAACCCTCCAGAATTTTGAACACCTCTATAAAATCTACCGTAACCTTCTCTGCTCTAAGGAGAACAATCTCAGCTTCTCCAGTCTCTCCACACAACTAAAGGCCTTCAGCCCTGGTACCATTCTAGTAATTCTCCTCTGCACCCTCTCCAAGGCCTTGACATTCTTCCTAAAGTGCGGTGTCCAGAATTGGACACAATACTCCAGTTGAGACCTAACCAGTGATTTATACAGGCTTAGCATAACTTCCATAGAGGAATTTTCCTCTGTTTATTCCTGGGCCACAGCATTCTCGATTAAGTGGAATCTATTCCTCTTTTTGCCGACATTTGTTCCGCAGTTCCAGGGGCGAGTTCAGCAAGGAGTAGCAGATGGAGGGAGCGAGCCATTCTGCTGCCAACTGACTAATAGATATTAGAAAGGTTACTGTGATTTACAGGGCCCTCCACTTAAATATGTACGGGTTGGAAATTACGTCCAGGGGATCACTCAGTGCAGAAAGCGAACTTCTGATAAGATCATTGCAGTGATATAAAGAAACCGTTTGTATTTTTGACAAACTGAGCCAGTCCATAATAGGCAAGGAATGTATCTTGCATGATTTAGAGATCTTGTGATCCAATTTGACAGCAACCCGAGTAGGATGTGATCAGATTGATGGAACATTATGCTGCTCGTTAGGTAGACTGCCGCATTTCCTACATTGCCTACACTTCAAAAGTACCTTGGCTGTAAAGCGCTTTGGGAAGTCCGGTGGTTGTGAAAGGTGCTATATAAATGCAAGTCTGTCTTTCTTTCTACTGGCTGCACCTTCCCAAGTTCCTATTGGTGTCCCCTGCCCTAGCTCCTCTGCTGCTGAAACCCTCATCTGTGCCTTTGTCACCTCCAGATTTGACTATTCCAACGCTCTCTTGGCCAGCCTCCCACCTTCCACCCTCCGTAAACCTGAGCTCATCCAAAACTCGGCTGCCCGTGTCCTAACTCGCACCAAGTCCCGCTCACCCATCACCCCTGTGCTCGATGACCTGCATTGGCTCCCGGTCTGACAACGCCTCAATTAAAAAATTCTCATCCTAGTCTTCAAATCCCTCCGTGGCCTCACTCTTCCCCATCTCTTTAACCTCCTCCAGCCCTGCAGGCCTCCGAGATCTCTGCGCTTCTCCAATTCTGGCCTCTTGACCATCCCCGGATTTCATTGCTGCACCATTGGCAGCCGAACCTTCAGTTGCCTAGGTCCTAAGCTCTGGAATTACCTCCCTAAACCTCTCCACCTCTCTTTCCTCCTTTAAGACGCTCCTTAAAAACCAGCCACTTTGACCAAACTGTCCCAATATCTCCTTATGTGGTGTAACATTCTGTTTGGTAACATTCCTGTAAAGCACCCTGGGACGTTTTACTACATTAATGCTGCGATATAAATGTAAGTTATTTTTGTTGCTTTCCAAACTCTTACGGTAACCTTGTGTGAAGCCCCCTGGGGAAGAGTGACCATAATATGATAGAATTCTTTAATAAGCAGGAGAGTGACGGTGTTAATTCAGAGACGAGGGTCCTGAACTTAAGGAAAGGTAACTTCGATGGTATGAGACCTGAATTGGCTCAGATAGACTGGCAAATGATACTTAGAGGGTTGACAGTGGATAGGTAATGGTAGACATTTATAGATTACATGGATGAACTTCAACAATTGTACATCCCTATCTGGAGTAAAAATAAAAAGGGGAAGGTAGCTCAACCGTGGCTAACAAGGGAAATTAGAGATAGTGTTAAACCCAAGGACGAGGCATAGAAATTGGCCAGAAATAGCAGCAAACCTGAGGACTGGGAGAAATTTAGAATTCAGCAGAGGAGGACAAAGGGTTTAATTAGGAGGGGGAAAATAGAGTATGAGAGGAAGCTTGCAGGGAACATAAAAACTGACTGCAAAAGCTTCTATAGATATGTGAAGAGAAAAAGATTAGTGAAGACCAACATAAGTCCTTTGCAGTCAGAATCAGGTGAATTTATAATGGGGAACAAAGAAATGGCAGACCAATTGAACAAATACTTTGGATCTGTCTTCACTAAGGAAGACACAAATAACCTTCCGAAAATTCTAGGGGTTCGAGGATGTAGCTAAAAGGAGGAACTGAAGGAAATCCTTATTAGTCAGGAAATTGTGTTAGGAAAATTGATGGGATTGAAGGCCGATAAATCCCCAGGGCATGATAGTCTGCATTCCAGAGTACTTAAGGAAGTGGCCCGAGAAATAGTGGATGCATTGGTGATCATTTTCCAACATTCTGTTGACTCTGGATCAGTTCCTATGGACTGGAGGGTAGCTAATGTAACACCACTTTTTAAAAAAGGAGGGAGAGAGAAAACGGGGAATTAGAGACTGGTTAACCTGACATCGGTGGTGCGGAAAATGTTGGAATCAATTATTAAAGATGAAATAGCAGCGCATTTGGAAAGCAGTGACAGGATCGGTCCAAGTCAGCATGGATTTATGAAAGGGAAATCATGCTTGACAAATCTTCTAGAATTTTTTGAGGATGTAACTAGTAGAGTGGACAAGGGAGAACCAGTGGATATGGTGCATTTGGACTATCAAAAGGCTTTTTACAAGGTCCCACACAAGAGATTAGTGTGCAAAATTAAAGCATATGGTATTGGGAGTAATGTATTGACGTGGATAGAGAACTGGTTGGCAGACAGGAAGCAGAGAGTCAGAATAAATGGTTCCTTTTCAGAATGGCAGGCAGTGACCAATGGGGTGCTGCAGGGTTCAGTGCTGGGATCCCAGCTATCTACAATATACATCAATGATTTAGATGAAGGAATTGAATGTAATATCTCCAAGTTTGCAGATGACACTCAGCTGGGTGGCGATGTGAGGAGGATGCTAAGAGGCTGCAGGGTGACTTGGACAGGTTAGGTGAGTGGGCAAATGCATGGCAGATGCAGTATAATGTGGATAAATGTGAGGTTATCCACTTTGGTGGCAAAAACACGAAGGCAGAATATTATCTGAATGGTGAAAAGGGGAGGTGCAACGAGACCTGGGTGTCATGGTGCATCAGTCATTGAAAGTTGGCATGCAGGTGCAGCAGGCGGTGAAGAATGCAAATGGCATGTTGGCCTTCATAGCTGGGTAAGATTTAAGTATAGGAGCAGGAAGGTCTTACTGCAGTTGTACAGGGCCTTGGTGAGGCCACACCTGGAACATTGTGTTCAGTTTTGGTCTCCTAATCTGAGGAAGGACGTTTTTGCTATTGAGGGAGTGCAGCGAAGGTTCACCAGATTGATTCTTGGGACGGCAGGACTGACATGTGAGGAGAGACTGGATCAACTGGGCTTGTATCCACTGAAGTTTAGAAGAATGAGAGGGGATCTCATAGAAACATGTAAAATTCTGATGGGATTGGACAGGTTAGAGGCAGGAAGAATGTTCCCGTTGCTGGGGAGTTCCAGAACCAGGGGTCACAGTCTAAGAATAAGGGGTAATCCATTCAGAGATGAGTAGAAACTTCTTCACTCAGAGAGTGGTTAACCTGTGGAATTCTCTACTGCAGAAGGTTATTGAGGCCAGTTCGTTAGATTTAATCAAAAGGGAGTTAGATATGGCCCTTACGGCCAAAGGGATCAGGGGGTATGGAGAGAAAGCAGGAAAGGGGTACTGAGGTTGAATGATCGACCATCCGGCTCGAAGGGCCGGATGACCTGCTCCTGCACCTAATTTCTATGTTTCTATGTTTCTAAACTGAGGAACATTCCAGCAAACCTCAGGAAGTGCATTTACAGCAATTGCATTTATTGCGGTGACCATCCCGGATCTATCTCCTGTGTATGGTTCAGAAATTTGTTGCAATGAAACAGCTTTTAATGGTACGCAGTTCAAAGGAAGCAGGTTAATTTGATTTCTCTTCTAAATGGATCCAAATGCAATGATAGTTTTTAAGTCAACAACTAAGACAACCCATCTTAATCTTGGGCAATGCTCAGCTCAATATGGCTCACCCATTGGTGCTGAGATAAAGCCAGACAGTCAGCCATGGTTGAAAGTCGTGGACTTAAAAGAAAGGCTTGGATTTATATAGCGCCTTTCATGACCACTGGAGGTCTTAATGTGATTTACAGCCAAAGAAGTACTTTTGGAGTGTAGTCACTGTTGTAATGTGGGAATCACGGCAGCCAATTTGCGCACAGCAAGCTCCCACAAACAGCAATGTGATAATGACCAGATACTCTGTTTTTGTAATGTTGATTGAGGGATAAATATTGGCCAGGACAACGGGGATAACTCCTCTGCTCTTCTTCAAAAAGTGCCATGGGATCTTTTACATCCACCTGAGAGAGCAGCCTCGGTTTAATGTCTCATCCGAAAGACGGCACCTCCGACAGTGCAGCACTCCCTCAGTACCACACTGGAGTGTCAGCCTAGATTTATGTGGCTCAAGTCTCTGGAGTGGGATTGAACCCACAACCAGAGACACATGCGCTACCCGCTGAGCCAAAACTTACATTGAGTCCAAAAAGTGAATGAGGTAGTTACTTGAATATTAAAAGGCGTGGAGATGATTAGCAGGGGAGTAGAGTTAGACGAAGTGTCTCAGAGAAACACCAGCGCAGACCTGATGGGCCAAATGTTGCGTTTTTATATTGAGATCCCAAGTGAAATTGCAAGCCCCACACTGCAGGACACCAGCCCCCACCCACCGAGCATCGAAGAAAATGCTGAGGTGAATCGCAGAATGCAACACTCTTTGGTTAACCGCAGCCTTTCACTCTGTGCTCGCCCTGCATCCTCACAGTGTTAAAATCAAGACCCATCCGACCATCTAGTATTTGATCTCATTCTTTCCCAAGTTGTCGAAGCTGTGGAACTCCTTATCTCCCTTTCTCCTGCAATCTTCCTGGTTTTAAAACCCATGCATTTGATACATCTATCTTCTCTCCTACTGTATTCACTTTGGAAAGGTGCTCTGCACAATGGGATTTGTTTTATCACCTGGGTTTCTTAATACACATATATAAAAAAACCTAACAAAGGCAGTGAACTAATCATCGAAATTTGCGGCACAGAAGGAGGCCATTCAGCCCATCGTGTCTGTGCCGGTAATACCATTGTATTGCACACTGGCATTTGTAGTTCCTGTAATTCAGCGCAAAGGCAGTTGTGCTGTGAAATAACTACAACCCCCAGAATCAGTGATGTTAGTGACACAATCCTTGCTTATCCCCCAAAACTACTATTCTCTTCACATTAGAAAAGAACAGCTTATCCTGGAGTGAGTGAACAGCCCCATGTATCCACAGTGCTCATTGCATGTCAGCAGATTCACAGCTGCTGCGTGTAGGGCAGCCAATCCTCCTGGATTGTCCTCGAACCTCCTGGAATTAGAGATGAATCTGCCGGACACTCCTGCAAGCAACCCGGGAGATTAATGTATCCGGGCGGTTTCTTCAACCGTTTCGCCCTGGGTAAACTCACAGCAAACGACAAAGCTGCAACGCGCCCAGGATGCAATTCGGCCCCTGGTGCACTGTAAAACTGTGTGCGCTGGATAGGGCGGTTTGCGGGTGACAGAGCACAGTGGGTATTGAAGTCGCCATCATCAACCAATCGCCCGAGGATGGGCGTGGCGCGTGTATGGGGTGCGGGAGGTCAGCTGATGTAACCTCCCAGCACATGATCCAACCAGAGCTGCCAAACCCATTGCTCATTGCTGACAATAATAAGTAAAGCCTGAAAGGGGATGGGGTACCTGAAATCTATCGCGTTATCGTTAATTCTATACATTTCTGGTAAATTCATGGAGCTGAGCGTGCCCGATAGCCGCAATGTTCAGTTCAACCCGTCTGTGTGTGCAGGTCGCAGCAAGTGTCTCCATTCCAACCCTCCAATCTTCATCTGTGCCAAGGGCCAGCAGCCGTCATCATCGGCAGTCCCTCGGAATCGAGGAAGACTTGCTTCCACTCTTAAAATGAGTCCTTAGGTGGCTGAACAGTCCCATACGAGAGCCACAGTCCCTGTCACAGGTGGGACAGATAGTCGTTGAGTGTAAGGGAAGGTGGGACAGATTTATCGCACGCTCTTTCCGTTGCCCGCACTTGATTTCTGCATGCTCTCGGCGATGAGACTCGAGGTGCTCAGCGCCCTCCCGGATGCACTTCCTCCACTTAGGGCGGTCTTTGGCCAGGGACTCCCAGGTGTCGGTGGGGATGTTGCACTTTATCAGGGAAGGCTTTGAGGTTGTCCTTGTAACGTTTCCGCTGCCCATCTTTGGCTTGTTTGCCATGAAGTAGTTTCGAGTAGAGCGCTTGCTTTGGGAGTCTCGTGTCTGACATGCGAACTATGTGGCCTGCCCAGCGGAGCTGATCAAGTGTGGTCAGTGCTTCATTGCTGGGGTTGTTGGATCAGAATGCGAAAAGCGAAGTGACGCAACTGTCTAATATTGACTGCCTATTCAAGAACAGCGGGGAATAACCGCAGCCCATACAGTAAATGGAATCGGCAACCCCGAATTCCTTGGACAATTCCAGCAGCTGCCAGCACTCGTGTGCTGTGCGGTCCAAAGGCAGGGGTGAAAGAAAGAAGCCCCAGCCATTCGGAGCAGCTGCTGGAAATTACATCACATCGAAACCTGCCCAGAAAGACATCGGGACAGACAATAGAAGCTGCACTTGTAATTTAGAGCGTGTGCTTCTTTTTAAAGGCCAGCGCCTCCAACGTTTGCAGCCCATTGTTCTCTCGTGCCTCACTGCGTCCCTCCCCCTGCCTGTGCAGTCACTCCGTGATACACCATTAACCATCTCATGTGAATAAGTGAATTGAATACCCCGCTGTCTTTGTGTATTATCCCAAGTAGCTACAGGTGAAGCAAAAACGTTAGGAATGGAAGAATACAACAACCACGACTTGTATTTGTATAGCACCTTTAACGAAGTAAAACGTCCCAAGGCGCTTCTTACGGGTGTTTCAAGACAAAACAAATAAATTTGACACCGCGCCACAGAAGAAGTTGTTGCGGCAGGTGACCAAAAGGTTGGTCCAATAGGTAGGTTTTGAGAAGCGTCTTAAAGGAGGAAAGAGAGATAGAGAAGTTTAGGGATGGAATTCCAGAGCTTGGGGCCTAGACAGCTGAATATTCTACTTTGCACCCAGCGTTACCATGAGGTGCTCCCTGGGTTGCGTAACGTTAGATCCAGGGTAAAGTTTAGTCTAACAATGACCTTTAGCCCCACCGCCACTGCACCATTACAGCCTGTTCGCAGGTCATCAGTTTAGTGACAATTTAATTAGGGCAGTTTTATGTTGTCTTTGCAACTGAGAGGCTTACTTGGCCACTTCAGAGGACAATAAGAGCCAATCACATAGTGTAGACTAGAGCCATATGTCGACCAGACTGGGTAGGGTAGCGGTGGCAGTTTATTTTCGTGAAGGTCAGGAGTGAAGCAGTTAGATTTTTACAATAAGATTTTTACAATAATCCAACAGCTTTCATGGTCATTTATCCCCCTGATGTCAGCTGTGGCTCAGTGGGCAGCACAATCGCCTCTGAGTCAGAAGGTTGTGGGTTCAAATCCCATTCCAGGGACTCGAGCACATAAATCTAGACTGATACTCCAGTGCAATGCTGAGAGAGTGCTGCACTGTCGGAGGTGCCGTCTTTCGGATGAGATGTTAAACCGAGGCCCCGCCTGCCCTCCCAGATGGTCGTAAAAGATCCCATGACACTATTTCGAAGAGCAGGGGAGTTATCCTTGGTGTCCTGGCCAATATTTATCCCTCAATCAACATAACAAAAACAGATTATCTGCTCGTTATTGTTGTATATGCAGACTATGGATATAGTCACTGTATGGTTGCATAAGATGGAGACTTGTTTACCTGATGTACTACCAATAAGGTTTACACTGTGTATATACTATGCTGGCACCACTAGAGGGTGCAACTGGTGGAGACTGGGCTTTCCTGCCCTGGTGGCAGGGCCCAGTATAAAAGGCTGCCCACCATGCTTGTGCCTCACTCTGGAGTTACGAATAAAGGACCAAGATCACTACAGTTTGAGTACAACACATTGCCTCGTGGAGTCATTCATAAGTACATTGCAGACATAACATTGCTGTTTGTGGGAGCTTGCTTGTGTGTAAATTGGCTGCTGCGTTTCCTACATCACAATAGTGACTACACTTCAAAACAACTTCATTGGCTGTAAATCGCTTTGAGACGTCCGGTGGTTGTGGAAGGCGCTATATAAATGCAAGTCTTTCTTTTGATGATGGCCCACAAATGACCAGACTTGGTGAATTCATTTACACAGCTTACTATGGGAAAGATTTGGGTTGCTACTCCAGCACCATAGCCAGCCTGCACTGATTTAAAATGGGATTTTGGAAGCCCAGTTTCACTGGAATAACTGACAATCGGTAGATTTTAATTTATTTATAAACACTGATCTTTTACGCTAATCTGCAGAGACCATCGTTTCAACAGTCTGGCTGGACTTGAACTTGGAGATGATAAACAAGTGACCTGCAGTAGAGTAAAGACGCCTCACTGCAATTATATAGGGCCCTGGTGAGACCGCACCTGGAGTATTGTGCACAGTTTTGGGTTCCTTACCTAAGAGGGAGTGCAACGAAGGTTCACCGGACTGATTCCTGGGATGGGGGTTTGTCCTATGAGGAGAAATTGAGTAGACTAGGCCTATATTCTCTGGAGTTAAGAAGAATGAGACGTGATCTCATTGAAACATACACAATTCTTACAGGGCTTGACAGGGTAGATGCAGGGAGGATGTTTCCCCTGACTGGGGAGTCTAGGACCAGGGGTCATCATCTCAGAATAAGGGGTCGGCCATTTAGGACTGAGGGGAGGAGAAATTCTTCATTCAGAGGGTGGTGAATCTTTGCAATTCTCTACCCTAGAGGCCTATGGAGGCTCAATCGTTGAGTATATTCAAGACATAGATCGCTAGATTTTTGGATATTAAGGGAATCAAGGGATATAGGGATAGTGCAGGAAAGTGGAGTTGAGGTAGAAGATCAGCCATCTTATTGAATGGCGGAGCAGGCTCAAGAGGCCAAATGGCCTACTCCTGCTCCTATTTTTATGTTCTTACGTTCTTATGTACTTAGAAATCTTTGACAATGGCTGCGTTACCACCTGTGACATAGTGCGCAGGAATTCAGTGCAGTGATCCATTCCTGGTTTTGCATCCAGCCCGCTCTGCCATTCAATAAGATCATGGCTGATCTGATCATGGACTCAGTTCCACTTCCCTGTCCACTCCCCATAACCCTTTATTCCATTATCGCTCAAAAATCTGTCTATCTCCGCCTTAAATCTATTCAATAACCCAGCCTCCACAGCTCTCCGTGGCAGAGAATTCCCTCTGAGAGAAGAAATTTCTCCTCATCTCAGTATTAAATGGGCGGCCCCTTATTCTGAGACAATGTCCCCTAGTTTTAGTTTCCCCTATGAGAGGAAATATCCTCTCTACATCCACCTTGTCGAGCCCCCTCTACCTTATATGTTTCAATAAGATCACCTCTCATTCTTCTGAACCCCAATATATAGGCCCAACCTACTCAACCTATTTTCATAAGTCAACCCCCTCATCTCTGGAATCAGCCTAGTGAACCTTCTCTGAACCGCCTCCAATGCAAGTATATCCTCCCTTAAATACGGAGACCAAAACTGCATGCAGTACTCTAGGTGTGGCCTCACCAATACCCTCGTGTGGTAAGTCACATTCCAACACTCAAAACTTTTTAATGGCCACTTCACCCCTTCACACATGGAGCTTTATCCACACACACTGTTCAGTTCCAACCTTTACACTGTCGCAAGCATAGGTCTGAAGCCTATGCATCAGCAGGATTGGAATCTCAGCTCTTGAAGTATCAATCATCTCCCTGACAGGTCCCAAGTACAATGAGTGTAGCCATTATCCATTTATCTATAGACAGGAGTCCGTAGTATAAAAATGTGGTGTAAATAGGCAACAATATGACAAATCCCAAGCATAAAAATGACGTTGCTAATTTGATAAACATGCTCAGGAAAACTATTGTGATAAAGAGCGTGGGAAAACTAAACCATCTCGGCACAGTTCAAGAGCGACGAGGACACAAGGTCTCGTGAAATTTGGCATGGGCTCCATCTTGTATTCTATTAGAGCTATGCCTGGCGCCTAGTTATTGTTTGATGTTATCCAACAAAAGTGCATAAATGTTCCATTCACCAGCGCCAATATTCTCCAGTCCCCTTGAGAATCATCATATCATAGGCAGTCCCTCAAAATCGAGGAAGACTTGCTTCCACTGTACAGTCCAATACAGGAATTACAGTCTCTGTCACAGGTGGGCCATACAGTCGTTGAAGGAAAGGGTGGGTAGGGAGTCTGGTTCTTCCGCTGTCTGCGCTTGCTTTCTGCATGCTCTCGGAGATGAGACTCGAGGTGCTCAGCGCCCTCCCAGATGCCCTTCCTCCTCTTAGGGTGGTCTTTGGCCAGGGATTCCCAGGTGTCGGTGGGATGTTGCACTTTATCAAAGACCATCTTAAGTGGGGGAAGAGCACCCCTTGATCAACACAAAACATTGAACGACACGATGACACACTCCCATTTCTTGTCAGTCGAACAGTGCAGAGACCTAGTTGCTTTTTGGATTTTTGTGAAGCAGAACACGGACTGGCATTGCTCCCCGAGCTGAAGCATAATTTAACTCCGATGTTAAAGATTAGTATTTCAGAATCACTGTCACAGTTTTTAGCTTTGCCCAGGCCCCGAGATTGAAAAATCATTAAGTAATTTTCAGTTTTGTCTATGAATAGAAGATTTTTATAGGTTCTCAGAGGGCTGTAATTTATTACGTTCCACAGTCTGACTTTCACAAATGACTTGCTTCAGCCCATTAAATAGCTGGCAATTAAATACTGCCGGTAGAATCGAGTTTTTTGCACATTTAAGTGAATTACCACCATGCACTAACCTATGAGGGATTAATAATGGTGAGAAAAAGTCTTGTTTGACCTGTAAATATCTAATTGAGAAAAATGACAAATGCTAGATCCTCATTAATCTACAAATGTTGCAAATAAAGCAATAAATGTCACCTCTGCTACTTCAGCTTTGCATTTAGCTTCCACTTTTACCGAAGTAAAAATTCCATTACACAGCATTATAGAAATCAATCAAAATGATGGATCTTACGTGCACTTATTTTAGTTTTGAAAATGAAGTCAGCAAAAAAAAAGCGTAATTACAATGATTAATAAATTCTCCGACCGTTTAAAGTAATTGTCAGAGTGATGGGCCAGTTTGATGGGATTATCAAATGCACCAACTGTGTGAAAATTGACTTTAGTGTGAAAAATAGTTTTGGAATGTCATTCTCATCATTATTGTGAACTTAGTCAAAGTTGCTCTCAAACAGTAGGTGGCTTTGTAAACTCAGCGTCTATCCATTTCAAGCTATTTACCTTACTATTGGCATAATGATGGCTATTCCCCAATAGCAACATGTCTTTTTGTTTTCTTCCTCCACATTTATTTTTGTGTACTGTACTATGTATCATCATCATCATAGGCAGTCCCTCGAAATGAGGATGACTTGCTTCCACGCCAAAAAATGATGAACTCACAGGTGTTTCAATGAAGGACCTAATATTCCAGGTCTCGAACTACATCGTGAAGGGTGGAAGATGCCTGTGCGTGGATTTTTTTAACGTGTGGTGACCGTTGCACATCAGCCACCACACGGGCTTTGACAGAGCTAGTTCTTGGTCCAGTAGCAAGGATTAACCAAGATGACTGGAGACCTGACTACGTACCACTCTATCGGGCAAGGTGCCATACAAGGAGGGGAATCTGCTTTCTGGATTTCGCCAGTGCTGTTTCAAAGCTGGTCACTAGGAAACTTAACAGTATAAGAACTTAAAAATTAGGTGCTGGAGTAGGCCATTCGGCCCCTCGAGCCTGCTCCGCCATTCAATAAGATCATGGCTGATCATCGACCTCAACTCCACTTTCCCGCTCGATCTCCATATCCTTTGATTCCCCTAGAGTCCAATACTCTATCGATCTCAGCATCCACTGCCCTCTGGGGTAGAGAATTCCAAAGATTCACAACCCCCTGAGTGAAGAAATTCCTCCTCATCTCAGTCGAAATGGCCGACCCCTTATCCTGAGACAGTGTGTCTCTAATTCTAGACTCTCCAGCCGGGGGAAACAACCGCTCAGCATCTACCCTGTCAATGATTTGGTGTGTTCAGGAACAGAGTGTCAGCCAATGAGTTGCACTTTGTCAGCCAATGATTAGGAGGCGGGAGGGGACTTGTGGCAGGACTCACACCAAACAGTCTATTTTATAGCAAAGTCTATTTACTCAGCAAACAGAGTCTGTTTAAACAGCGCGCAACAGTCCACAGAGTCTATTTAAAAAGAGTTTCTACGAACTACAACAAACAGATCTCATGACCAAAACTGCAACACCTTCTCCTGATAAAAGCAGGCTGATTTCTTCAGCAAAATGCAATGAGCGGACGATAGTTACATACAAACTGTGAGCGTAAAATCAATCCCAGTCATGGTGGGGGAATTACCCAATCATCTCCATTCTGGCCTGGAATGGTAGAGTCATTCCATGCAACCGTTCAGGAAACAAACAGATAGAGGAAAAGGCTGATGGGAAGGAAATAAAAGCTGGTGGATGTGTTTTGGATATTCAGATGAGTTCACCGAGCTTATCATTTTCTTCAGAACTGTGCTGTGCCTAATTGGCCATGACCAGACAGACACCCTAAGCCAACCATTTAACGTCTCAGAGCTGCCAAATCAGGCCCCATTCTGTGCTGTGCACTCAGGACAAGAGAAGTCTTAATCTGCGTGAATGTGGTCACAGTGGGAGTGTTTGAATCGCTGAATGCTCAACTTCCAGCAACAGACGATGTGAACCTGTAGCATCGACCCAGCTGCTGTCGAGGGGCACCTCTGGGGCCACGAGCGCAGCTGGTGACCACTTTGTTTTCATATCGCCACGAATACAATTATCACCAAGTGGAAAAAAACCGCAAGGGTGAAGTTCGCATCGTTTGTGTCCCTCGTTGGGGTGCTAACGGGACGCAAACGGCTTCTCGGCCAGGCCGCGAGGGGCCGCCATCACCTCCCACGAGAGTCGCGCCCCACTCCTGCCGGTAGCAACCCATTTTCGCCCCGGAGCGGAGATTCAGTAGGGTCCGTGGGGCGATGCCCGCACCAGCTTTGCGGGCCGTGAGCTGGGCCTCACTCCGCTCACGCGGGGTGAAAATTAAAGGGGAGTTGCGGCGCGCACTGATTTAAAATGGCCGACTTATCGCCTTGCCTTGTGGAATTCGCGGGGTCCGTGCCGCGATGTTGCAGCCCGCCGCTCCGCTTCTGTGCCGGGCTGCTGTCAGGGCACCCTGCTCCCCGGGGGTGAAGTGGCGGCCCCTTCTCCCCAATGCAGAGTCGGCAACGTGACCTCCCCTTTAACGGAAGGGGAGGGCCTTGTGCTCTCCGTATAGCGCTGGGAAATTCCTGTGGTTAGCGCCCCAGTCCCGTTCCCGAGAGGAAGTGAAGCATGCGACATTGCGCTCCACTTCCTCTCGGGGGCAGTAACCCCAATTTTGCTGCTGGGGCGGGACTTCTGCGCCAGGCACTGGTACTCAATGTCGCCCCCAAGGAGTTTTCTTTTCGTTACGCAAATACTACAGCACAGTCAATGCACGTAAAGGGAGAGAGCCTTCATGGGGGAGTGATTTTAAAACCTTTCATTGTCTGCGTACAAGCACTGACCACACTCGATCAGCTCCGCTGGGCAGGCCACATTGTCCGCATGTCAGACACGAGACTCCCAAAGCAAGCGCTCTACTCGGAACTCCTTCACGGCAAACGAGCCAAAGGTGGGCAGCGGAAATGTTTCAAGGACACCCTGAAAGCCTCCCTGATAAAGTGCAACATCCCCACTGATACCTGGGAGTCCCTGGCCAAAGACCGCCCTAAATGGAGGAAGTGCATCCGGGAGGGTGCTGAGCACCTCGAGTCCCATCGCCGAGAGCATGCAGAAATCAAGCGCAGGCAGCGGAAGGAGCGTGCGGCAAACCAGACTCCCCACCCACCCTTTCCTTCAATGACTGTCTGTCTGTCCCACCTGTGATGGGGACTGTGGCTCTCGTATTGGACTATTCAGTCACCTAAGGGCTCATTTTTAGAGTGGAAGCAAGTCTTCCTCGATTCCGAGGGACTGCCTATGATGATGATGATGACAAGCACATACGAGTTGGAATTGCACTGTGCAGCTGTGTGTGAAATTCCTCTGTCCACAATTTTAATCTTTGTCCGCTGTTTATTTTAAAAGGTTAACATCCTCACCTATGTAGCAGGCAGAAGAATGATACGAATAGATTGAATTAATTGAATGACTATCGCACAATGTATTTACACCCCAACCTGTAACGCTCTTTGCTGCTGCACTCATATCCATCATGAATGATATTCGTCTCTGACTCACTTCATCATAGAATCATGGAACGGTTACAGCACAGAAAGAGGCCATTCGGCCCGTCGAGCCCGTGCCGGCTCTCTGCAAGAGCACTTCAGCTAGTCCCACTCCCCCGCCCTTTCCCCCTAGCCTTGCAATTTATTTTTCCTTCAGGTACTTATCCAATTCCCTTTTGAAAGCCACAATGAGTCTGCCTTCACCAACCTTTCAGGCAGTAATTTCCAGATCCTCACCACTCTCTGCGTTAAAACATTTTGTCTTAAGTCTCCATTGGATCTTCTGCCAATCACCTTAAATCTGTGTCCTCTGGTTCTCGACCCTTCCACAAATGGGAACAGTTTCTCTCTATCTACTCTGTCTAGTCCCCCGCATGATTTTGAATACCTCAATCAAATCATCCCTCAACCTTCTCGCACACTAATTAATAATCTGAGAGTAACTGAGCAACTTTCAAACAGTGACTGTGATATGATCGTCTTAGACATTCAGTTCTGGAAGGAGAATGGTCACGGACATACGATGGTTTTAAACTTATGCAAGTCTGCTCTGACTGCCATAAAACATATAGGGCTCAATTTTCCCCAAAGCCGTTTTCTGGTGTACTTGAAGAGTTACGCCCGTTTTTTTGGGGCCCAACTACGGCAAAAAAAACCATCCAACTTTCCCCGTTTGAATTGTTGATTTTGGCGCCACCTAGCCTGTCCTTTAGCCTTGGGGGTGGAGCCTAAGATCTGCGCCAAAAAGATCGGGTTACCAGGGTAACGAGGGACACACTGCGGGCTGAGGCTGGAAAGTGAAAAATACAACACATTCTGGCCAGCTCACAGCAACCTGCACCAGCAGCTTGTACATTGCAGCAACTTACCAGCATTAAATTATGAGTGTTTATGCCAAAAGTCTATTCCTCCTCCCACCTCTCCTGGTGCCGGTTGCCGCTGATAACCCTGGCCAAAAGGTCCCCCGCCTCCCTCCTCTCCTCTCCCTTCTTTCCTCCCCCCTCTCTCCTCTCTCTTCTCCCCCCCCATCTCTCTCTCCTCTCCCCCCAGCCCCTCTCTCTCTCTCCTCTCCCTCCGCCCCTCTCTCTTCCTCTCCCCCCACCCCCTCTCTCTCTCCTCTCCCCCCACTCCCTCTCTCTTCTCTCCCCCCCACCCCCTCTCTCTCCTCTCCCCCCCACCCCCTCTCTCTCCTCTCCCCCCCACCCCC